>NC_060197.1:26778646-27078646 GCF_021184085.1 Oncorhynchus gorbuscha
CAAGAGGAGAGAGAGAGGAGGCAAGAGCAAAGAGAGAGAGGGCAAAGGAGAGAGAGAGGCAAAGGCAAAGAGAGAGAGAGGCAAAGAGAGAGAGAGAGGCAAAGAGAGAGAGAGAGGCAAAGAGAGAGAGAGAGGCAAAGAGAGAGAGAGAGGCAAAGAGAGAGCGAGAAGAGGGAGGCAGAGAGCGAGAAGAGGGAGGCAGAGAGCGAGTAGAAGGTGACCCAACTTTGTGACTCAATTGCAGTAATTCCTTTTGGTGAAAGAATTACAAGTTTTAATCACTTAATAATTCATAAACAAAAATCTTTGTCAGTAAATACACTAACTAATTGGTAGGTCTACCTTTACCTGATACTTCTGTGAATTTTCTTTTTCCTCCCTCATGAGGGAGAGAATATCAGGCCTCAGGCTAAGACCCAGAGGCAGACACAGGAGGCAGATAGTACGAGTCAGAGTTTATTATAGTTCAAGGGGCAGGCAAAATGTAAGTCAAGGCAGGCCAAGAGTCGCAATCCAAATCAGTCAGGCAGGTACAGGACGGCGGGCAGGATCAGGACAGGCAGAATGGTCAGAACTGGTTAGACTTTAGAAAAACTAGAGCACAGGGAACACGCTGGTAGGACAAGACAAACTGCCAACAGACAAATAGAAAACGCAGGTATAAATACACATGAGATAATGCGGACAAATGGTAGACACCTGGTGGGGGGTGGAGACAAGCACAAGACCGGTGAATTGGATCAGAGTGTGACTGAGAAATTAGGAAATTACAAGGCACATGGCAATGTTTCTTAAACTTACATAAGGCAAATAATTCCTCAAACTAAATAAGTGGAAGACTCATTTAAATATAAGTGTTGATATACCTTTTAATACATTTTTTCTGGTAGAGGTTCTCTAAGACTCCGTTTCCATCTGTTTGACCAGAAATCAAAGCCATTACTTATGCCTCATTTTTAAGATGAGAAAATGGTTGAAAAATATATATATGCGTTATTTTCCCTAAAATGTATACTCTAGGCTTACTCTGCCGAGACTCTTTTTATTATTTAGGTGCCGGGCATTTATTCATATTATTTTTAGGGACAATATTAATGTCCATATTCTGTGTTCCATTTGTGACAGTGCTGACCTCTTATTCAAGAATCTTATTTTTTCCCCCCTCTTACTTCTACAATGTCACAACACAAGTTCCTGGCACTGGTCTGGTATATTTCTCAAGACTTGGCTGACATCTTTTTTTTGCTTGGTCAGCTCTCAAAGTAACTGACTCCTAAAATTTGCAGCATTAATGTGCAGCATTAATGGAAGCTTAGAGAGCTTGAAAACAGTGGTTTTCACAACTTTCAGTTGAACGTTATTGCATTACTACACCCTAGTAAATTGATTATGACAGTAGGTAGGATTGGGGATCGATGTAGTTGAGGTGTATAAGTGGCGGAGGTAATGTAGAAAGCAACTGTAATTGAAAAAAAGAGTTGTTTTGGAGGTGTGTCAACCTGTAGTGTTGGCAGTGGTGAGGCTGCCTTACAGGAGGTGTGATCATATCACTGAGGGGCGGGCAAAACGCTGAGTCATATCCCAGCAACAGTTTCCCCTGGCAACATCTAGGTCCTTGACTACTGAAAGAAGAGGCCTACTCTCTCGCCTGCTTTATAAGTTGTGGGTCCAGGACGATACCAGTATTGTGATACTCGTAAGTACCGTGACAAGGAAACAAAACACGAAGCCGATTTAACTTCTTTAGGAAAACATCCTTAATGTTGGAAACAAACATCAATATGTTGTCATCCAGAGTCACATTTGTTTATTTCCCAAGTGAAAGCACACAATATTTTTGACATACAGCATGTTTTAAAGGACCGCAGAGTTTGACCTGCTTCGTGTTTTCATTTTTGTCATGGGAAAAACATTGCGATACTGATATCGTCCCGGCTCTAATAAGTTGTGTAACTGTCACTGCCAGGCCCGGCTCGTTTTGGCACCTCAGATAACGCTTTCCCATCATTCAAACACATCTATTCTCATCCATATTCTCAAATGTCAGGGTCAAAAAGGATAGGGATCATGTATCCTTCATAGGAGCTGTTTTCTAAAGGAATATTCCTCTCAAATTCAGCCTGTTTGTATCGTTCCTCATCGAAACCGTAGCCTTGCTTTGCAGTAAGCAACTTCATGTATCGGATATCTGTTGCATGTGAGTCTATGACAAAGCTTATCTTATTTAAGATGGATCATTTCACACCCTTTCGGTCGGTTCTGAGACCAAATGGACCCACTTTCTCCCCGTCAGTGCTGAAGCCTGATGGTCGTATAGTTTTACCAAAACGTTCACGGCTTCATCTCAACCTTGTGGAGAAGAAGTGAGAGAACAGAGGAACAGAGTAGACACTTCCCCAGACTGGGTGGGAACAGACAGTTCAGACTCCTGCAGTGTTATTCTGTAAATGTCCAAGATCTTTCCTTCAAATAGCCTATCATTTCTTTGTACCACAATTCAGGGAATAAAACATTCTAATTGCGATTTTTGTTAAATTTTCACTCGGAATGACCTAGGTCATCTTAGGTTTTTGTCTTCTTGAGAGTTGAAACTCCTGCTGAGCGTGTTCACAGCTTGGTGGGCACTGGGCCTAGCAAGCTCATGACCACAGTAACTGGTGCCAAGATGGAGGTTGAAAAAGGCTCACACTTGTTAACCAAGAACCAAGAGCGCTCTTGGACTTGTTGGCATTCCTCCTAAAAACAAACAGAATAGAATTTCCTGCTTTAATTGAATACAGCTCAAAGGGATTTCTTGATTCAAGGTGAGAGGGGAAGTTGTTAGGCTAGTGGTCCAGTCTGTTGGTCTATGTCATGAAGAGTTAGTTACTGTATGTAAAGCTATGAGACCAGGCTCGTGAAATGTAGGCTCTCTAGTCTCTGGTGTGTTGTCACCTCCATAGACACCTAGGGATGTGCTGTTAAGGATTGGGGGGGTGGATATGAGAAAATTATGAGTGTCTGTCTCACATTGTAGTCATTACAGAGTTTATATATTTCTATTTAACCTTTATTTAACTAGGGAAGTTAGTTAAGAACAAATTCTTATTTACAATGACTGCCTATCCCGGCAAAACCCTAAACCGGACGGCATTGGGTCAATTGTGCGCCGCCCTATGGGACTCCAAATCACGGCCGGTTGTGATACAGCCTGGAATCGAACCGGGGTCTGTAGTGACACCTCTAGCACTGAGAGGCAGTGCCTTAGACCGCTGTGCCATTCGGGAGCCCTGCAAGATTCCTATACTTGAATGGAACATAAGCTGTAGTGACATCAGTGACACTATCATCTCCTTTTGCTTTTGAACGTTGATGAGTGTAAATGAAACGGGAGGAAGCCTAGAAGGATTTTGACTCTATTTCTTCCTGTCATTATGAGCTCGTGACTTGTGGGACTTCCATTTCTCTGTCGAGAGAGGATATACTACACTATCCGTGGACTCTGGGAGAATTCATAATCTCCCCATAAGAGTCAGTGATACCACTGCCTGACAGTCAAATAAGTTTTCAGAGCAGTAAATTAAATCGAGGATATGGCCTACAGTCACTTTACTCTAAAGTAAAGGAGTATATCAAACAATATCCCTGTATAATGGGTTTAGGCTCTCTGGCTGTAAATTGGTGACTCATATATAGATGAAATCATTTGCTGCCTGCCATTTGATTTAGTACTGTTCACTTTAGGATTCATTTAGTTCTCATCGCTCTGGGTCTGGATAGTATGATGATACACGGTTATATTAAGTTACTCTACGTGATTCAGACATATCATTAGCTCAACCTGCTTCCATTTCATCTCATAGGCCTACCCTTTTTTATCACGTAAAAAAAGATCACCTCTTGCTAGGTAAAGCCAGAAACCATTCGTAGAAGAATCATTAACCCACTTATTCACAGTCACATTGGCTAGCTAGTAGCTAGCAGGGAGTTTTCTGCCATTGAAATCCTCGGATGGGCCACCTAAGCGTTTGCCTACAGTTGGAAGTTTACATATACACTTAGGTTGGAGTCATTAAAACTCATTTTTCAACCACTCCACAAATATTCCCAACAATTGTTTACAGACAGATTATTTCACTTATAACTCACTGTATCACAATTCCAGTGGATCAGACGTTTACATACACTAAGTTGACTGTGCCTTTAAACAGCTTGGAAAATTCCAGAAAATTATGTCATTGCTTTAGAAGCTTCTGATAGGCTAATTTACATAATTTGAGTCAATTGGAGGTGTACCTGTGGATGTATTTCAAGGCCTACCTTCAAACTCAGTGCCTCTTTGCTTGACATCATGGGAAAATCAAAAATAAATCAGCCAAGACCTCAGAAAACAATCTATAGACCTCCACAAGTCTGGTTCATCCTTGGGAGCAATTTCCAAATGCCTGAATGTACTAAGTTCATCTGTAGAAACAATAGTACGCAAGTATAAACACCATGGGACCACGCAGCCATTATACCGCTCAGGAAGGAGATGTATTCTGTCTCCTAGAGAAGAACGTACTTTGGTGCAAAAAGTGCAAATCAATCCCAGAACAACAGCAAAGGACCTTGTGAAGATGCTGGAGGAAACAGGTACAAAAGTATCTATATCCACAGTAAAACGAGTTCTATATCGACATAACCTGAAAGGCCACTCAGCAAGGAAGAAGCCACTGCTCCAAAACCGCCATAAAAAAAGTCAGACTACAGTTTGCAATTGCACATGGGGACAAAGATCGTACTTTTTGGAGAAATGTCCTCTGGTCTGATGAAACAAAAATATAACTTTTTGGCCATAATGACCATCGTTATGTTTGGAGGAAAAAGGGGGAGGCTTGCAAGCCGAAGAACACCATCCCAACCGTGAAGCACGGGGGTGGCAGCATCATGTTGTGGGGGTGCTTTGCTGCAGGAGGGACTGGTGCACTTCACAAAATAGATGGCTTCATAAGGGAGGAAAATTATGTGGATATATTGAAGCAACATCTCAAGACATCAGTCAGGAAGTTAAAGCTTGGTCGCAAATGGGTCTTCCAAATGGACAATGACCCCAAGCATACTTCCAAAGGTGTGGCAAAATGGCTTAAGGACAACAATGTCAAGGCAATCCTATAGAAAGTTTGTGGGCAGAACTGAAAAGGCGTGTGCGAGCAAGGAGGCCTACAAACTTGACTCGGTTACACCAGCTCTGTCAGGAGGAATGGGCCAAAATTCACCCAATTTACTGTGGGAAGCTTGTGGAAGGCTACCTGAAACGTTTGACCCACAAGTTAAATAATTTAATGGCAATGCTACCAAATACTAATTCAGCGTATGTAAACTTCTGACCCACTGGGAATGTGATGAAAGAAATACAAGCTGAAATAAATCTTTCTCTCTACTATTAATCTGACATTTCACATTCTTAAAATAAAGTGGTGATCTTAACTGACCTAAAACAGGGCATTTTTACTAGGATTAAATGTCAGGAATTGTGAAAAACTGAGTGTAAATATATTGGCTAAGGTGTATGTAAACTTCAAAATACATTTTCTGGCTGTAGAAATGCTTTTAGTGTTAACTTTAAACTATTAAAACCAAATAAACTATGTAGAAAAGATAATGGACCTATATATTTTCAAATAATATAATCTTTGAGAATTCTCAATCACCAAAATTAAAGCTGTCAAGGAGAATTGAAAATTCCAAAAGTAATGAATGTAGCAGTATATATTTTGTTACTATGTTTGAGCAAAATAACACAGCATTAGCAATGGCAAAATGCATAGAATTGCAAGAGATTGGCATTAAAACAGCTAATTGTTTACTCCGCTGCATGGCAAAATGTGTAGAATTACAGGAATTTTACTTTAAAATGGCAAGAAAATATTTCTGGTCCATGCTTCCACTAGGGGGGAAATAGTGAGGTTAGTGTGCTCTACTATTTTGTTCTAAATCAGCATCACTCTGTTCATCCTAATCCCCAAACTAAAAATAGACATAAACACTACTGGCTGGTTCTTCCCACACATAAATGGTTTGTATTTATGTAATTCCTCAAAACGGATGCAGTAAAAATGTCCCATATTCCTGATGGACTGGAAAGGTAAACAAAATGATTTCCAATAGGAATCAACATCTCCTCCTGAGTGGGCACCAAACAGTCCAATTCCAAATTCAGACAGAGGTGTTGTGCAGGGTACAGGCTTATGATTCCAATCTAGCACACACTCTCAGACAACCAGACAGAGGTAATGATATACATTTTTCACAGTATGGGCCTGAGGATGTTCACCACCAGGGTCCTCCATCATCACAGTCCTCCATGCTGACAGAAACAACACAGCTGATGAGTTTACTGCTACTTCTCTGTCACCTCAGTCTTCCTCTTTAGTGAAGTCTCTGGGTCTGACATTTCACACTCATCATGTGTCCTAATGACCCTCCTTCCTTCCCTATCCCTTCTTCCGCCCTTCTTTCCATCCTCTATCACCAACCAGAAACGACACTGCCGCAAGGCTGGTAACGAGGTTCGGGAATCAGAACGAATCTGAAACGGAAACCTTACCCACATTTAATTCCGCCTTCTGGTTACAGCCAGGCTGAGCTGTGGACTTTCCTCTCTGCCTGAGTGTATGTGCCTGTGTGTGTTTTCCAGCAGCTCAAGTTCAACAGGGGCTACCACAGAAACAGCTACAACAGCATCTCCAGTGCCCGCCCTGTGATCTGAGACTGTGTTTGTGTTCCCACGCAGGGCACTGCCTGTGTAGCACGTAGCTAAATGGAGTCGGAGCAGCTCTTCAACAGGAAGGGCTACTACAGGAACAGCTACAACAGCATTGCCAGTGCCAGCAGCGACGAGGAGCTACTGGATGGCGCCGGAGTCGTCATGGACTTCCACACCTCTGAGGACGACAACCTTCTGGACGGAGATGCCACTTCCCCAGGTAGGCCCACTGCTAATTGCTGCCGACTACGCCACCAGACACCCACTATCACCCCCATAGTGCCGGGCTGTTGACCCCAGGGGAGAGAGGCTCTGGCTGGGCAATTTTGGTCAGATGAAGAGGGTCTGGTCCAGGCCGGAAGCTGTGGGTCTATCCATGGATGGATATTGTGAGCTGTGTTATTGTGAGCTTCCTATCCTGGCCGCCTTGCCAAATTTGCTGCATTGCTGATCAACCCACTCAATGCTGCCTCACCCACTTGGCCCCCTTGCTACCCTGTGATTTGCAGTTTTACCCTTGCTTTTGTGAGCCCTACTGTTGATGCTCTCTGCTGCTTTCTGCCCACGACACGTATCATCAACCCTCCATCTATCCATGACACCCCATCCCAAACCACACCCTCCATCAGATGTCACCTGCCTGCCACCTCTTGACTTTAGTTCCGCTACCATTCATACCTGTCACCTCCACCCATACCCGTGATTGGTTGGGTTCCCCTCCCGGCTGGCTGCTGCCATCTTGTTTTTGTGTTTGTTTTGTGCTTGCAGCCTCATTCATACTAGCCCGGTCCCAGATCAACCAGCATGTTTTTGTATGACAACAGCCATAGGAGCTGGCAAATACAGCACAAAGAAACAGATCTGGGACCAGACTATGTCCATTCCTGTAAACCTTGTTTTATTTTCCCTGCCATCACCATCCATGTACCTTATTCACTTCTCCATTCATGGTGCTTCAGTTCCTGTTTAGTTTGTGGTCGTGACTTGTGGCTTTACTTCTTGCAGGTTTTGTGGTTGTGCTACTTTTGGCCTTTGCTGCTTTTCTAGGTGTGGCTTGTACCATACGGCTTTGTGATTGGACACTTGAACTGCACACGTTGTGCTTTGTGGGTGTGGATTTTTTTAGTTGTATATTGTAATATACAGCTTTGTAGGTGTGTTGCAGATGATATTCCACTCATCACTATGATGTAGATATAAATGCATCCTTTCACATTGTTCCTGTGCCAACCGATGCTCCCTGTCTTTCAGTCCTGTACCAATCACCTGTTCCTTTCACACCCTCTCCTGCTTCCCTGGCCCAGTGTACTCTGCTCTGTAATAGCAGGTGTCCCGTGTCAACTACTGCCACATCCTGCTTGTTTCCTGTTGCTGCCTGCTGGCCTGACGCTTGTGCTGCTGATTCATGTCTTGTAACCATAGTTACGCTGGCTTCTGCAGGCTCCTCTAGCTTGGCCTTCTTGTTGCTGTTCAAAAGAGAACCAGCTCCCTCATAGCTGATATGTTGTTTAATATGGCTAGTTATTGTTGGCTGCAGCGACTGTGAATAGTAATTAGGGAAGCTTGTCGTATCTGAAGGTCTTCTTGAAATGCTACTTAATCGAAACCTACTTAATACATGTATTTGTGTGTGTGGCAGAAACTCGCTCATGCTGAGGAAGAACTTCGTGCTTAACTCTTTGACACTTTTAACTGAGTTTGAACTTATGTATGCGTGTTTGTACGTGCGTTGGTTTGAGAGAAGATTTACAAACGGATTGCCAGTACTAATGTACATTTGTCAAACCATGGATGTAAGCAGAGCCCAAGGAAAGCCAAATAAAGAGAGCCTTTTGTCTGATTGAGTCTGATGGGACATAATAATATTCTAAAGTAGAGTTGTTCTTTTTCATTACCAGAGTTTACTTTAAGTTGTGCTTAAGGGTGCCAAGGGAGTTCTTGACATTTTTACTCTCTGCTGCACAATCCTCTCCTTATCCTCGTCTCTGGAGTGTTGTATACAAGCACAGAGCTCCTCGTGTGTGTGCGCCCCTGTGAATGCAGTACGAGTTTCTGAGTACTTGGCAAATTGTCTTCTGTTAGGCTCATCTACTTTAAGGATTTTTTTCATTGGCAAGATTAGCAAATTTAGGCATGAAATGCCAGCAACAAACGCTGACACTACACAGTGTAACTGATCAAATTATGAAAGACAAGCGTTGTAATTTTGGTTTCCATAAAGTGAGTGTGGAAGAGGTGAACAAATTATTGTTGTCTATTAACAATGACAAGCCACTGTGGTCTGACAACTTGGATAGAAAATTACTGACGAAAATAGCTGACGATATTGCCACTCCTATTTGCCATATCTTTAGTCTAAGCCTACTAGAAAGTGTGTGCCCCCAGGCTTGGAGGGAAGCAAAAGTAATTCCGCTACCCAAGAATAGTAAAGCCCCCTTTTACTGGCTCAAATAGCCGACCAATCAGCTTGTTACCAACCCTTAGTAAACATCTGGAAAAAATGGTGTTTGACCAGATACAATGCTATTTTACTGTAAACAAATTAACAGATTTTCAGCACGCTTATGGAAGGACATTTAACATATTTCGACCCTGCAGGCACTACACAAAATGCTGAAATAAAATATAAAACATGCATTACCTTTGATGAGATTCTTTTGTTGGCATTCCAATATGTCCCATAAACATCACAATTGGTCCTTTTGTTCGATTAATTCCGTCCATATATATCCAAAATGTCCATTTATAAAGCGCGTTTGATCCAGAAAAAAACAGCTTACAAAAAACGCAATGTCACTACAAAATATTTCAAAAGTTGCCTATGAACTTTGCCAAAATATTTCAAACTACTTTTGTAATACAACTTTAGGTATTTTTAAACATTAATAATCAATCAAATTGTAGATGGGGCAATCTGTGTTCAATACAGGAATGAAAACAAACCAGCGCTGCTTTTCACATCTTGCGCAACTCACAAAAGTGTTACCCAGTTCTAAGTTGGCCTACTTCTTCATTAACAAAGGAATAACCTCAATCACATTCCAAAGACTGGTGACATCCAGTGGAAGCGGTAGGAACTGAAAACAGGTTCCTATGAAATATCCCTTGGCAAAGACAACTCAGGGAACAGATGGGGGAAAAAATTAAATCTGAACAGTTAGTCCTCGGGGTTTTGCCTGCTACATAAGTTCTGTTATACTCACAGACATGATCAAACAGTTTTAGAAACTTCAGTGTTTTCTATCCAAATCTATGAATAATATCTTATATTATTATTATCATATCTTATATTCTTGGCATGAGTAGCAGGAAGTTGAAATTGGGTACGCTATTTATCTAAAAGTGAAAATTCTGCCCCCTAGCTCCCATGATGACAAGCACAGAGGCACTGAGTTTGAAGGTAGGCCTTGAAATACATCCACAGGTAAACCTCGAATTGACGAATCAGAAGCTTCTAAAGCCATGACATACTTTTCTGGAATTTTCCAAGCCGTTTAAAGGCGCAGTCAATTTAGTGTATGTAAACTTCTGATCCACTGGAATTGTGATACAGTGAGTTATAAGTTAAATAATCTATCTGTAAATAATTGTTGGAAAAATTGCTTGTGTCATGCACAAAGTATATGTCCTAACTGACTTGCTGAAACTATTGTTTGTTAACAAGGATTTTGTGGAGTGGTTGAAAAACGAGTTTTAATGACTCCAACAATAGTGTACGTAAACTTCCGACTTCAACTGTGGCTGTTGAATGCGGAAACGGCTGGTAAACCAAGAGAGTGAATCTAAATATTGTGTCATGTAGGCCTAGTGTAAAAGGCTCATAATGTTCTCATGCTGCATTGATTCAGCCTTAGGGCAGTTTTAGAGTACATTAGTTATTGGCAGGATTCCTCACATCAAGCAATATGTATCTAGGAATGTTAAGGTTGAATTTCTCCACCATGCTCTGTGCTCTTACCTATCATAACTTTACTTTGGAATATGCTGTGTCGTGTAAGTGCTGTGTGTCCTACACTTAAGGAGACCAGACAGAGGCAGAGCAGACCCGACATATTAATAATTAATGACCCAGTGAAGGCTGGCTGTATAATAGCGCTCCAGTGAGGGTGACCAGGCTTTGTTCAGTAGGACACACAGAGAAGCGGGTCATTGTGTGGCGTGCGCGTTTTGGCCGGTATTGGGTTACACACAAGGTCACTCTCAGTAATCTCTGTTCAATCAGTGGCCTCTAAGGTTGGGCAGTAACCAAATTTTCATATCGTCATACTGTCCTTCTCTCATCCCAGGATATACGGTATTACTGGTATTACTGTTTTTTTTGCGCTAAAAATACAAAAAAAAGCACAGGTGTCAATTACCAAAATGCTAACAAAATTAGCACAAGTACTAGCGGATTTTTATAGAAGCTGCTAGCTAAATATGCTAATGAGCACAAACGAAAATAAACTAATTGCAAAGACATGAAAACCTGTCACAATTTATACATAGAGTGCCCTCAGGTTTCACACACCTTGACCTTTTCCACTTTTTGTTGTTACAGCCTTAATTTAAAATGTATTAAGTTTAGATTATTTGTCACAGGCCTACACACAATACCCCATAATGTCAAAGTGTAATTGTGTTTTTAGAAATGTTTACTAATGAATTAAAAATGAAAATCTGAAATGTCTTGAGTCAAGTATTCAATCCCTTTGCCTAAATAAGTTCAGGAGTAAAAATGTGCTTAACAAGTCACATAATTATCAGGTATCAAGGTAAGACCCAGATGCAGACCGTGTCGAAGTAACAATGTTTATTACAGCAATGGGACAGGTCGGCAGGCAGGCTCAGGCAAAGGTTGGTAATCCAGAGGAGGGGGGGGGGGGGCAAAGGTACAGGATGGCAGGCAGGCAGTGTGGTCAGGCGGATGGGTACAGGGTCAGGATAGGGAAGGGTCAAAAACCAGGAGGACGAGATAAGAGAGACTGGTGAAAAGCAGGAGCTGACATAAAAACGCTGGTTGGCATGACAAGACGAACTGGCAACAGACAAACAGAGAACACAGGTATAAAACACTTGGGATAATGGGGAAAATGGGCGACACCTGGAGGGGGGTGGAGACAATCACAAAGACAGGTGAAACAGATCAGGGTGTGACAATAATAAGTTGCATGGACTCACTGTGTGCAATAATAGTGTTTTAACATGATTTTTGAACAACTACCTCATCTCTGTACCCCACACATACAACTGTCTGTAAGGTCCCTCAGTCGAGCAGTACATTTCAAACACAGATTCAACTACAAAGACCAAGGAGGTTTTCAAATGCCTCGCAAAGAAGGGCACCTATTGGTAGATGGGTAAAAAAACAGACATTAAATATCATTTTGAGCATGGTGAAGTTATTAATTACACTTGGGATGGTATATCAATACACCCAGTCACTACAAAGATACAGACGTCCTTCCTAAATCAGTTGCCGGAAAGGAAGTAAACCGCTTAGGGATTTCACCATAAGGCCAATAGTGACTTTAAAACAGTTGCAGAGTTTAATGGCTGTGATAGGAGAAAATGAGGATGGATCAACAACATTATAGTTACTCCACAACACTAACCTAATTGACATATAGAAAAGAAGGAAGCCTGTACAGAATAAAATATTCTAAAACATGCATCCGGTTTACAATTAGGCACTAAAGCAAAACTGCAAAAATGTTGCAAAGAAATGAACTTTGTCCTGAATACAAACAATTGTTTGGGGCAAATCCAACACGTCACTGCATCATGTTATGGGCATGCTTATCATCAAGAACTGTGGAGTTTGTTTATGATAAAAATAAATTGAAAGGAGCAAATCACCTGGTTCAGTCTCCTTTCCAACGAACACTGGGAGACAAATTCACCTTTCAGCAGGACAATAACCTCAAACACAAGGCCAAATATACTCAGGAGTTGCTTATCAAGACTACATTGAATGCTCCTGAGTGGCCTAGTTACAGTTTTTATTTAAATAGGCTTGAAAATCTATGGCAAGTCTTGAAAATGGCTGTCAAAAAATTATGAATCACCAACTTCACAGCTTGAAGAATTAAAAACATTATAATGTGCAAATATATGACAATCCAGGCGTGCAAAGCTATTATAGCAGGGGTGTCAAACTCATTCCATGGAGAGCCTAGTGTCTTCAGGTTTTTGGTTTTTCCTTTCAATTAAGCCTTAGACAACAAGGTGTGTGGAGTTCTTTACCACACTGAACAAAATATAAACGCAACATGCAACAATTTCAAAGTTTTTAGTGATTTACAGTTCATTTAAGGAAATCAGTCAATTGAAATAAATAAATTAGGCCATAATCTATGGATTTCACATGACTGGGAATAAAGATATGCATCTGTTGGTCACAAATACCTTTAAAACAAAGGGTAGGGGCGTGGATCAGAAAACCAGTCAGCATATGGTTTGACCATCATTTGCCTCATGTAGCGCGACACAGTTCCTTCGCATAGAGTTGTTCAGGCTGTTGATTGTGGCCTGTGGAATGTTGTCCCACTCCTCTTCAATGGCTGTTTTGAAGTTGCTGGATATTTGCGGAAACTGGAACGCACTGTCGTACATGTCAATCCAGAGCATCCCAAACAAACTCAATTGGTGACATGTCTGGTGAGTATGCAGGCCATGGAAGAACTAGGACATTTTGATCTTCCAGGAATTGTGTAAAGATTCTTGCGACATGGGGACTTGCATTATCATGCTGAAACATGAGGTGATGGTGGTGGATGAATGGCACGACAATGGGCCTCAAGATCTCGTCACGGTATCTCTGTGCATTGAAATTACCATGGATAAAATACAATTGTGTTCAATTGTGGCTTATGCCTGCCCATACCCTAACCCCACCACCACCTTGGGGCACTCTGTTCACAATGTTGATATCAGCAAACCGTTTGCCCACACAATGCCATACATGCTGTCTGCCATATGGCAGGTACAGTTGAAACCCTGATTAATCCGTGAAGAGCATGTAAACAAATTTGTGCACAGCATTTTCGAGAAATAAGCTTTTTGCGAGTATGGAAAATTTCTGGGATCTTTTATTTCAGCTAATGATACATGGGACCAACACTTTACATGTTGCGTTTATATTTTATGTTCAGTTATAATTAGTGACCTTAATTCATCAATCAAGTACAAGGTCGGAGTGAAAACCCACAGGCACTCAGTCTTCCATGGAATGAGTTTGAGACCTGTGTATTAGAGACTTAACCAGAAAGACTTCTATGATGGGTTCAGATTTGGACCAGACCGGATCGAAAATCTATGTCCGTGGGCATTGAAATCAAAGCAAACAGGTTCGGACCAGACCAAAATCCAATATCTGTGGAATTCAAGACCGGTCTGGACTGAACAAAAGAAAAACGTCCAAAAGGCGTCAGCCTCGGTCCTGCTTCCTGATGTATATCCTATAGTGTTGCCTGAAATTGTATTTTATGAATGCCCAACTGTGGTAAGCCTACCATTTGTAAAACACCAAATAATAACGTCCGGCTAGGACTAAAAAAAGACGTCGGCTCATGCTTACTAGGGTGTAGCCTACCATGTCAACCAGCAATGGAATTTTATGAATGCCCATCCGTGTGGTAGGCCCATCATTTTTGAAAACAGGCGGTTGCATTGGCTTTGTGACGATTCAGTGTTGCTATTTAAGCCCTGAATTTCAGCTACCCAACTTTTTAGGAGTTATTATGAGCCTATTTGCATTGTGTTTACACAGCAGGAAATGCAGAAGTATTTGTTTATTTGTTGCTATGATCAGATTGAAATCACTGATCATGAAAATGGAGTGAAACTCTTTGACAACAGTTGTGATAGTCCATTCCATATTGTCCATTTTACTTTGACGTGACCTGTTTTTATATCCCGTATCTGCAACATGATTTATGTTAGATATTTTTTACGGACGGAATGTTGATGGATCGCTGCAGCGGTGCGTCTCCTACAGCACCCTGGAGAGGGGCGCTGGGAATGGACAAGAAAAATATTTTGCGCCCCCTGCCTTTGACAAAGTGGTCACAGGGCGGCATCAGTGCTCACCTAAAAAGCCCACATGCCACCTTTTGATAGAAATTGTCACTGTTTTGGGGCATCATTATGTGAGGTTTTATAAGTTGTTGGAGGTATGTCTTGGTCAGTTTAGCGTAGAAAATGCCGCCCTTGTCAATTTCCCGTCATAAGCGGCCGCCTAACGGCCTGTGTACACTAGCAGGCTGTACATTTCATCGTGCATCTTCGGGCGCCCAGAGTGGCTCCCTTGTGGTGCTGGCAGAATATAGCAGCAGTTCGGTTGTGTATCAAGAATTCAGCATTTTGTTTAAGGTCTGGTTATTAAATGGGTAAATGGTTTAATCCATTCTACATTTCATTTATTTATTCACAGATAAATAGTAATATGCTCTAAACCGCTCTGGTGACAAACTTTGCTGCCCTGTTTCCAATCGTCAACATGGCTGGGAGAACCTATTGAAGTAAGTAAATACATTTTGAAAATGTAAAAGTAATGATGTATTCTTAGCTAACTAGCTACAGTGGAGGCTAACTCAGATGAGCTGCTAACGTAGCTAGCTAGCTATCTAGACAATTTTACATACTGTACAGCTAGTTAGCTAAGTTAATTAAATATCACCAGCTACCTAACTTCATATTAGTTAGCTATTGTGATCTATTTATCATTGTAAAAAAAAAATGCATTTGTAGGAAGCTAGCTAAGGATAGCAGCTCCAACTGAATAGGGCAGGTACTTTGGTGTAGTTCCAGTCTCTAGAAAGGAGTGAGGACAGAGATGATAGTAGCACCATAATATTCAGTGCTGTCTAATTGGAGTATAAGGAAGTCTGGTTTTTGTTATGTTTTCTGTCCTCAGCTACAGAGAGCTGTGAACGCCTGTTGTAATGCAGATGAAGAGCGGTGGTTCTCAGTCTAGGTCCTGGGGACTCAAAAGGGGTGCACATTTTTGTTTTTGCTTTAGCACTACACAGCTGATTCAAATGATCAACTCTTCATCAAGCTTCAAACAGTATTTATGTATTAATTTTTGATGCCATCCTTGATATGAACCTTCTGCTGTCAGATTCTACACATGCATCTATCTATATTCTATGTTATCATGATTTGTTATAAGAGATATTATACTTTCAGTAATCCACAATGACCTGATGATGTAAAAGTCTAATAATGACATTATCTTCCATATTCCTACAGATACCTTGCAACTGGAGATTCCTCCTAAACAATTCCCTACAGTTACCGTGTAGGGCACCGCACGATTGGGTGGCCAGGGCCACCTGGGAATGCCTCGTGGGGAAATTCAGGCATGTGTGAAGGCTACCTGTGTCCTGCATAACTTCATGAGGATGGACACGAGGACCAGGAGGGGACCTGCAGCTTGCCGCCGTGTGCCAGAGGAGAGGTCTGCTGCTCTGCAGGATGTTGCAAGGATGGGGGCCAACAATGCAGCACTGGAGGCAATCTGTGTGGGAAGGCCTTTACCTCCTACTTCCCTGGCAACACCATATACCACACTATGCATAACCAAAGGCTCTTTTAAGAGCCACCCACCTTGCAATAAGAGTATTCTTCCATTTACTTAGGTATGTCAACTGCAGTTATTCAATTTCCAGTTTCTCTCCCTTTGATTCATACTTCTTAAGTGAGGGTGCCGTTTAGGTAAAATTATATAAAAAAAAAAAATGTTTACCTTATTTAACTGTGCTGTTCAGGTAAGGGTGATGTCTGTACATAAACAAAGAGTCACCCATATTGAAAAAGATGTGAACAATAAGACACCCTACAACCCACACCTACATTGTGTATCAATCTGATTGATGGATTGTATTGTGCAGTAAGCAGGCTCAGGTGTATGACTGTGGCTCCTTCCACCTTCAAAGAATAGGCAAGAGGACCAACCATGGAGAATAGTAAGTCATGCCACTATTTATATTTAAGTAAGTACGCTATATCGTTTGTTCTTGTGTGCCTGTGCATGTTTTTCAGTATAAAGTACTCTGCAGCCACACGCACAGATTCCTGTTGAACACGGTCTCTTTAACTACCTTGTTTTCTCAATAACAACCCCTTCTCCCTAAATCCTTTAGGTTAGATCAGCTGTGTCGGTGAACCCCTCCTGCTTCCGAACTGCCTGACACATAGAGGGCACAGCATGATCAGAGGTGAGAGGTCACTTGGTCGGGTCAACAGGCAGTGTTATTAAAGAGAAGCGTTGCATTGAAATACAGTTGGAGATGTAGTAGTTCCAGAGTAAATGATCCAAGGTCAGTTTTGCATTTCACCTGATTATTATGATGACTGACAGTGTTGGAATTGAAAAAAAATACAAGGCTTAATCATGCTATCTCTCTCCATCTGTCTCTCTTCTGCAGGTATGTTTTGGTGTGAGAGAGGATGCCAAACCCCAGCCCCGTCATCGCCACCTCACCGACTCTAAAATAACCCTCTGGCCAACTGGGGGCCCAAGAATGGTTAGGAGACACTGTTAGAGACACTGTTATGTAATTGTGATGACCTGAGAGAATGTGTATTTTCATTAATCTGTCTTCCCTGCTCCGGTCTTATCTCTTTCCCTTTCTGTCTATTACACTTTCTCTCATGCCTTTCTCCCCACCTCATCTTTCTTCCTCTGTTTTTAGAATGCCCACCAGATGTGCATTGAAGTACAGATTGAACTTATATTTATAATATTCCATATGTATAACTTGGATAATGAACTTCTTCAATAAAGCTTTTCACATTCTCTACTGGTTGAAATTAAATATCTCATTTGATGAAATACTACACCTATCCTGTGTCCTCGTATCAGTGCAGATGAAGGAAATTAGATATTGATATGAACCTCGAAGAGTATTTGCATGATGCATAGGAAGTGTAGTGTACTGTACTGTTTTTTAAATTCTGGTTCTGTATATATGAATTACAACCCCCCCCCAAAAAAAAGACTGGAATTGGATATGACTGAATAAAGAATGTCTCACAGACATTCATACCTGAATCGCACCTTTATTTGCAAAGTTGGTGTACACGATCAGTGAATATATATTCAATATACAGGATATGTGGGGAACTCATGCTTGGTAATAACTACACTATCGTTCAAAAGTTTGGGGTCACTTAGAAATGTCCTTGTTTTCCATGAAAACATACGTGAAATGAGTTGCAAAATGAATAGGAAATACAGTGTAGTCAAGATGTTGACAAGGTTATAAATGATTTTTTTTTAAAATTATATAATAATTGTGTCCTTCAAACTTTGCTTTCATCAAAGAATCCTCCATTTGCAGCAATTACAGCCTTGCAGATCTTTGGCATTCTAGTTGTCAATTTGTTGAGGTAATCTGAAGTGATTTCACCCCATGCTTCCCGAAGCAAGTTGGATTGGCTTGATGGACACTTCTTACGTACTTCTTACGTTACGGTGAAGCTGCTCCCACAACAGCTCAATAGGGTTGAGATCTGGTGACTGTGCTGACCACTCCATTATAGACAGAATGCCAGCTGACTGCTTCTTCCCTAAATATTTCTTGCATAGTTTTGACCTGTGCTTTGGATCATTGTCCTGTTGTAAGAGGAAATTGGAAACCTCAAACTTAGATTTGTCTGTCCATAACACCTTTTCCAATCTTCCTATGTCCAGTGTCTGTTCTTTTGCCCATCTTAATAAAAAAAATATATTGCCCAGTCTGAGACTGGCATTTTGAAGGTACTCTTTAAGGAAGCTGCCAGTTGAGGACTTGTGAGGCGTCTGTTTCTCAAACTAGACACTCTAATGTACTTATCCTCTTGCACAGTTGTACACCGGGGCCTCCCACTCTTTCTATTTTGGTTAGAGACAGTTTGCGGTGTTCTGTGAAGGGAGTAGTACACAGCGTTGTACGAGATCTTCAGTTTATTGGCAATTTCTTGCATGGAATAGCCTTCATTTCTCAGAACAATAATAGACTGACGAGTTTCAGAAGAAAGTTATTTGTTTCTGGCCATTTTGAGCCTGTAATCGAACCCACAAATGCTGACACTCCAGATACTCAACTAGTCTAAAGAAGGCCAGTTTTAGTGCTTCTTTAATCAGTACACCAATTTTCAGCTGCGCTAACATAATTGCAAAAGGGTTTTCTAATGATCAATTAGCGTTTTAAACTGATAAACTTGGACAAGCTAACACAACGTGCCATTTGAACACAGGAGTGATGGTTGCTGATAATGGGCCTATGTAGATATTCCATTATAAATCTGCTGTTTCCAGCTACAATAGTCATTTACAACATTAACAATGTCTACACTGTATTTCTGATCAATTTGTTATTTTAATGGACATTTTTTTGGGCTTTTCTTTCAAAAACAAGGACATTTCTAAGTGACCCCAAACTTTTGAACAGTAGTGTATGGACTGGCATCCTTGGCATAATTAGGTTATATTATATTCTACTCAACCCAAAGGCTTTATTGATGCCATTCAGACTGTCTTGAAGTCGATATAACCGGCTATGATAACTGAGGTTCATAGCTAGGTGAGCTTGTGTGGCCTACTACTTTGTTGCTGAGCCGTAGTTTCTCCTAGACATTTCCACTTCACAATAACAGCACTTACATTGACCAGGGCAGCTCTAGCAGGGGAGAAATTTCACTAAATAACTTGTTGGAAAGGTGGCATCCTACGACGGTGCCACATTGAAAGTCACTGAGCTCTTCAGTAAGGTCATTCTATTACCATGCTATGGAGATTGTATGGCTTTGTGCTCAATGTTATACACCTGTCAGCAACAGGTATGGCTGAAATAGCCGAATCCACTAATTTGAAGGGGTGTCCACGTACTTTGGTATATAAAGTGTATTTACAAACAAATACGTGACTAGCTCAACTGTTCTGGGGAACTACTGTAAGCTTCATAATATAAAATAATATGATAGGTGAAATGAAGAATGCAATCTTTTTTTCTCCTAACGTATTGCACGAGTTCATTGCATGCATTTATATAAAAAGTAGCTACAAATATATTTAAATGTTTTGAAAAACTTTAAAATAAATAATTTCAACGGTATTAGCGGTTTTGAAAAACCATCCCGTTGTCAGGGATCATGGTAAGGTGCTCAAGTGCAGACTGTGTGAAGTAACAATGTTTATTGTAACAACAGGGGCAAGCAAACGACAGATCAAGGCAGGCAGGGGTTGATAGTCCAGAGGTGGAGCAGGCAGGGTCAGGGGTGCTGGTGATGAGGGCCGGGTCCAAGATGTCTTTAGCGGGAACTCAGCACCTCTCCTCTGGGCCATGACCTTCCCAGTCAACCAGGTACTGTAAACCCCTGCCCTGTGGTCGAACCCTCAGGAGGTGTCTCACCGTGTGCGCTGGCTGGCCATGGATAGCACGGGTGGAGGGATGGGCCTAGAAACAGAAGACAAGGGGCAGTCAGACATGGTTTTGACTCTAGACACAGAATAAGTAGGACAAATACGAAGGTTACGGGGCAACAGAGGGCGAACGGCAAAGGAGCTAATGATCTTGGAACGGGGGTGAAGGTCTCTGCTTCCCGGTGTGTAGCCACGGCACAATAGCAGCGTGCCAGAGCCTCAGACTTGACCTTCTTGGATACCGGTCAGTACTGCGGAAGCGAAGTGGCACGGGCCTTACTGAACCCCTCCCAGTGGTCCTGGTACTCTGCGGAGCTGGCGTAGGTGTCCGGGGCAATTTCCAAGCCCCCAGGAAGACGCCCAGGGAGAAGACAGAGCTGACTTCAGGCAATGAGTGTTGCAGGACGGGCTCCAGCCCACGATGGCACCAGTAGCCCAGTCAATGGAGGGATTGTGTCGCTGGAGCCAAGAGAATACCAATACCACAGGAAGCTGCAGAGATTCAACCAGCAGGAATTGGATCGTCTCACTGTGGTTCCCCGACACTCGTAGGTTGACGGTGGTGGTCTGGTGGGTGACCCAGCCTGTAGAGTGCCCGTCCAGCGCTCTAACACCCATGGGAATGGAGAGGGATTGAGTGGGGATGCCCAGCTCGGACACCAGGTTAACGTCCATGAGACTCACTTCGGCCCCCGAGTCAATAAGTACCTGGAGAGACTTGGACTGGTCACCCCACAGCAGGGTGGCATGGAGAGGGGGGCGAGTAGGGGGAGAAGAACAATTATCTTTAAGACCCACCAGTGTACTCACTCCAACGAATGAGCTAGGTCTCTTGAAGATACTGTAGACACAAAATGACTGGCAGTACCGCAATACAGACAATTCTGAGTCTTAAGTCTGCGTACATGTTCTTCCCGAGCTGCATCGGCTCGGGAAGAGGTGAATTGGCAGTCTCCTGAGGCTCTTGGAGGGACTCGGGTAAGCTTGAATGGTCTCGGGGACGTAGACACCGGGGATTTACGGAGTTCATCATTTGCAAGGTGGGATCCCTGAGTGAGCGATTGGGACCGCAATCGGACCTCTTCTCCCTCCCACATTCCCATAGCCGACCATCGATCCTGATGGTTAAAGCGTTGAGAGAGTCAAGATGTCGGTAGTTCTCGGGCTGCCAGTTCATCCTTTACCTCTTACAATAATCCATGCAGCAATGTGTCAAACAGTGCTTCCGGGTTCCAGGTATCCTCCGCTGCTAGCGTGCGGAACTCCACCGCATAGTCTGCCACACTGAAGGTGTCCTGTTGAAGCTGGAGTAACTTCCGGGCAACCTCTCCCGGTCACCGAAGCCTCAAACTTGTCAGCTCCGCCACGAATACCTCCAGACTGAGGCAGACGGCGGATTGTTGCTCCCACACTGCCGTGGCCCAGGTGAGTGCCCTCCCAGATATCAGCTTAATACTGTATGCTATCTTCGAGCGGTCCGAGGGGAATGAAGAAGGCTGCAGCTCGAAAACGAGGGAGCTGGGAGTGAAAGGTCCGGCAGGTTCTGGAATATCCATTGTAGTGCTCCGGGGGAGGTAAAAGGGGTTCCCGGGAAACCAGGGTGATGGTGCTGCTACCAGCTGGGTTACAGAGGGGCCGGGAGATTACCGTCGTGGTAGGCTGCCTAGTAGGCAACCCCCGGAATTGCTCCCGCAATGCCTTCCATCAGACCGCGAAGCAAATCCTTGTGCCTACCAATGGTGGCTCCTTGGGAGGAGATGGCATTATGGAGCTGGTCCATGTATGCTGGGTCAGTCGTGGCCAGTTCGTGCTATAAGGTATCAAGGCAAGACCCAAGTGTAGACTGTGTGAAGTAACAATGTTTATTGTAACAACAGGGGCAGACAAACTACAGATCAAGGCAAGCAGGGGTCGATAATCCAGAGTAGGAGTAAAGGTACAGGATGGCAGTCAGGCTCTGGGTCAGGGAAGGCAGAGTGGTCAGGTGGGCGGATACAGGGTTAGGACAGGCAAGAAAAGAGAGGAGCTGACAGGACAAACACTGGTAAACTTGACAAACAAGACAAACCGGTACAGACTGAAAGAAAACATTTGCAATAGCCCATTCCGCTGTGATTCATATACATACGCCTACATGTTAATTAGGAACTGGGCGAAGACATGCCCAGTTGAGTGAAGGGACAAATTCCCATGAACCAGTTTGGCAGCTTGGTGTCCAATAAATACCTGTATCTGTCAGTATCCCTCCCGTAGGATTGTCTTTACACTACAGTACACAGTGTTTGCATGTTAGCCTGACTGCCTGTCTGCCTGTCCGTTAGTCTGCTTGGTGCTATTTATATGCACTGTGCTTTGGGGCTGGTGGTGGTGTACTATGTCAGGCAGCTGTGGGAATGTTCTGTAGTGGCACAGAATGGAACTGCCTGAACCAGGCTTAGAATAGAGGATTGGGACATATTGGAAATTGGAATTAAAAACTGTGGAATTAAAGCATCACTGGTTCTAGTTCTGGATTTCTAGAACCCTGGTGCTATGTTAATTGGGTACTCTGTTGAACAGTCTGCTGGATTTACTTCCAAGCTCCAGATGGGTGACATCATCACCTGTGCCATCGTCGCCTAGCAACAGGAGCAGTGCTGAAAGCCAGGTAGGGGCTTCGTTGGTTGGTTTGATGGTGCCAACACCAAAGGATACTTCGGGATTTTGGCAATGAGGCCCTTTATCATCTTCCCCAGAGTCAGATGAACTCATTGATACCATTTGTATGTATGCCGTATGAAGGAAGTTGGAGGTAGTTTTGTGAACCAATGCTAGTTAGCATTAGCGCAATGACTGGAAGTATGGGTACCTGCTAGCATGCTACCACAATGGCTTGAAGACTATGGGTATCTGATACCCATATAATTCCAGTCATTGCAGCAGATACTCATAATCTTCCAGTCATTGTGCTAATGCTAGTTAGCATCTTCCTTCAAACTGCACGCAGAGACAAAAATGGTATCCATGAGTTCATCTGACTCTAGTGAAGTAGATGAAGGGCCTCATTGCCAAGATCCCGAAGTATCCCTTTAATAATAACAAGTGATAGTGTGAATACACATGTGCAGAGCTCTAGTGACCAAATTGATACAGTTGTTGCATTATTGAAGTGTGACAGTTTCACACACGTGTACGCCAGTGGCGGTCAATGTCGTTTATGATGAGGGAGGACGATTTTTTTTCATGAGCATGGCCTTATTTCTATTACAGCATTCACCCAGTTCAATGTAACATTTATGGTTTAGGCTACTACATGATACTTGAATTTTCCCTATACCCATCATGAGGTTGCTTCAAATCAAATCAAATTTGATTTGTCACATGCGCCGAATACAAAAGGTGAAATGTCCTCACCCTACAGTGAAATGCTTACTTACAAGCCCTTAACCAACAATGCAGTTCAAGAAATAGAGTTAAGAAAATATTTACTAAATACATTTGTGAAAATGAATAAATAAAATGATGAAATATCAAGAAAATTAGATAACAATAACGAAGTCGGAAGTTTACATGCACTTAGGGTGGAGTCATTAAAACTCGTTTTTCAACCACTCCACAAATTTCTTGTTAACAAACTATAGTTTTGGCAAGTCGGTAAGGACATCTACTTTGTGCATGAGTAATTTTTCCAGCAATTGTTTACAGACAGATTATTTCACTTGTAATTCACTGTATCACAATTCCAGTGGGTCAGAAATTTACATACACTAAGTTGACTTTCTTTAAACAGCTTGGAAATTTTCAGAAAATTATGTCATGGCTTTAGAAGCTTCTGATGGGCTAATTGACATAATTTGAGTCAATTGGAGGTGTACCTGTGGATGTATTTCAAGGCCTACCTTCAAACTCAGTGCCTCTTTGCTTGACATCATGGGGAAATCAAAAGAAATCACCCATGACTTCAGAAAAAAATGGTTCACCCGTGGGAGCAATTTCCAAACGCCTGAAGGTACCACAATCATCTGTACATACAATAGTACGCAAGTATAAACACCATGGGACGACTTAGCCGTCATACCGCTCAGGAAGGAGACGCGTTCTGTCTCCTAGAGATGAACGTACTTTGGTGTGAAAACTGCAAATCAATCCCAGAACAACAGCAAAGGACCTTGTGAATATGCTGGAGGAAACAGAAAAGTATCTATATCCACAGTAAAAACAAGTCCTATATCGACAAAACCTGAAAGGCCGCTCAGCAAGGAAGAAGCCACTGCTCAAAAACCGCCATGAAAAAGCCAGACTACGGTTTGCAACTGCACATGGGGACAGAGATCGTACTTTTTGGAGAAATGTCCTCTGGTCTGATGAAACAGAAATAGAACTGTTTGGCCATAATGACCATCGTTATGTTTGGAAGAAAAAAATGGGAGGCTTGCAAGCCGAAGAACACCATCCTATCCGTGAAGCACGGGGTGGCAGCATCACATTGTGGGGGTGCTTTGCTGCAGGAGGGACTGGTGCACTTCACAAAATAGATGGCTTCATGAGGAGGGAAAATTATGTGGACATATTGAAGCAACGTCTCAAGACATCAGTCAGGAAGTTAAAGCTTGGTCGCAAATGGGTCTTCCAAATGGACCATGACCCCAAGCATTCTTCCAAAGTTGTGGCAAAATGGCTTAAGGACAGCAAAGTCTAGGTATTGGAGTGGCCATCACAAAGCCTTGACCTCAATCCCATGGAACATTTGTGGGCAGAAATGAAAAAGCGTGTGCGAGCAAGGAGGCCTACAAACCTGACTCAGTTACACCAGCTCTGTCAGGAGGAATGGGCCAAAATTCCCCCAACTTATTGTGGGAAGCTTGTGGAAGGCTACCCAAAATGTTTGGCCCAAGTTAAATAATTTAAAGGCAATGCTACCAAGTACTAATTGAGTGTATGTAAACTTCTGACCCACAGGGATTGTGATGAATGAAATACAAGCTGAAATAAATAATTCACTCTACTATTAATCTGACATTTCATATTATCAAAATAAAGTGGTGATCATAGCTGACCTAAGACAGGGAATTTTTACTAGGATTAAATGTTGGGAATTGTGAAAAACTGAGTTGATATGTATTTGGCTAAGGTGTATGTAAACTTCTGACTTCAACTGTAGGTATTCCTTTTGTCCAGGTGGGTAAGGTCATTGTGTAGATTGCGTTTGAGATTGCGTCATCTGTGGATCCTTTGGAGCGGTATGTGAATTTGAGTGGGTCTAGGGTTTCTGGCATGATGGTGTTGATGTTAGCCATGACCAGCCTTTCAAAGCGCTTCATGGCTACCGGTGTGAGGGTGGTAATCATTTAGGCAGGTTACCTTTGCTTTCTTGGGCACAGGGACTATGGTGGTCTGAAACATGTAGGTATTACAGACTCGGTCAGGGAGAGGTTAAAAATGTCAGTGAAGACACTTGCCAGTTGGTCCGCGCATGCTTTGAGCACACGTCCTGATAATCCGTCTTGCCCTGTGGCTTTGTGAATATTGACCTGTCTGGTAGGCTTGCGTCACTGGGCAGCTCGCAGCTGGGTTTCCCTTTGTAGTCCATAATATTTGTCAAGCCCTGCCACATCCGACGGGCATCAGAGCTGGTGTAGTAGGATTCTGCATCGGTTTGTGGTGTAAAATTGAAGGCTACGAATAATATAGATGAGAACTCTCTTGGGAGATAGTGTGGTCTACAGCTTATCATGAGGTATTCTACCTCAGGCGAGCAATACCTCGAGACTTCTTTGATATTAGACATCGCGCATCAGCAGTTATTGACAAATAGACACACATCCCTGCCCCTCGTCTTACCAGACGTAGCTGCTCTTTCCTGCCGATGCACCGAGAAGCCAGCCAGATCTATATTATCTGTGTCGTCATTCAGCTACGTCTCGGTGAAACATAAGATATTGCAGTTTTTAATGTCCCATTGGTAGGATAGTCTTAATAAACCTAGCCTATGAATGAAAGTTTACAATGTAGGTGCAAACAGGTCGAAAGAAAAATTTGAGATGACAGTGACACATGGACAAACAGTGACACATTCAATACTGCCTTGCACATTCTTGTCTGCATCTAACTTATCTAGAGAATAATCAATAGTCAAACAGTTGCAAATGAGAGTTTCTATTGGACAAATTCAGGTATTTTTAACCCAGTTTCGTTTGGTTCTGTTTAAGAAACGTTTTTCAACAGAGTCGGCGGATTGAATACACCCCTGATCACACATAAACACAGTTCACTTTCATAGCAGCCACGTTGTATTCCTTCTTTCGTCTATGCACTCTTCTCTTCTCACCTTTTCCCTTTGTTTGTGGATTTCAATGAACAACACATCAGCTGCATGTGACAAGGTGAAAAAAAGTTCCCAAACATGTCATAACCGCTACACACAGCCTACATCGTTGTCCCCATATTAGCTAAAGTAACTTCCTAGTCAACATAGCTAATAGAACTAATGTGTTAGTTAACCCGCTACAATCATGCAGTAACATTACAGTGTATAGTCAGTTACACCGGCAGTTACACCAGTGGGACCTGGGCCAGTAAATTAATAAAAACCTAAATCTTACCTAGACTTGGAGGAGTTACAGTGTTGTGTTGGATAGTCATAACCAGCTAGCTAACATAGCATCACTCTGTTTGAGGAACTAAACTAGCCAGCTGCATTTTGCTAGTTATGTAAGTAAGTGAAAAAAAATGACAATCTCTCTCTTGCTTCTTTTTCATTTTTGAAAAACTGTGTTTAACAATTGTCCTTCTCTTTTTGGGTCAACTACTCATCACATTTTATGCACTGCAGTGCTAGCTAGCTGTAGCTTATGCATCCAGTATTAGATTCATTCTCTGATCCTTTGATTGGGTGGACAACATGTTGCAAGAGCTCTGATAGAGAGCTCTGATAGTTTGGAGGACTAGCTGTTTGGAGAGCTAGCTGTCCTCCGGCTACACCATGGTGCTACCCTCCAGAGTGCTGTTGAGACTACTGTTGACCTTCATTGCAAAACAGAGTGTTTTAATCAATTATTTGTTGACGTGAATATATTTAGTATCGTTTTATCTAAAAAGGACCATTTTTTCAATGTTTTACCATTTGTATTTTTATGAGGAGCTTCCACTGGTGTACTGCTACATGATACATAGCTATGAACCCTCAGATGAAATCTCACAAATGGTTTCATATCCTGTCTGGGAGAGAGAAAGAGGGAGAAAGTGTTTGTGGAAAGAGAAAGGAGAGTCAGTCTCAGTATTGGTTTCACTGACATGTTTATGGTGGTTGCTAATGCCATGTTCTGGCTTTTTCTCTCTCCCATGCTGTGGCTTTTGCTTTCACAACATTTGATTTTAGTAGTACTTCAGTGTGGTGTATGTCTGTACAAACGCTGTTCTTTTTCTATACTAGCTTGGGTTTTCCTCAACTCATTTGTTGATGATTGTGCACTAACACCAATATTAATTAGTTATGCATGGTAAGCAGCAAATTAATAGAGTCATTGACTGTATAGCGTTCAATACAGATCAATATTGGCGTAGCACTACAGTACTGATATGCTACTGTATACCACAGCCTTCTATTCTTCGTTCATCAATACATATTAAGCCGAGTACTAATATTATGCATCAGACCGACCGGCACACCTTTCAACAGGCTCTGCCAGCCTGGCCTGATCACTCTGCATTCTTACGCATTATCGCTCCTCCCTCTGCCGCCCCCCCCCCCCTGTCGTCTCCCCTAGCAACCAACCAACCAGGCTTGCAATTCGTCGTGCGATGACATCACCGGCTCCTTAGCAGTCAGCTGCTGCAATGGAGAGGGAGGGGTAGAGAGCGAGAAAGAGGGAATTAGGGAGGGAAAGACGAAGGGGGGAGACAGAGGGAGCTCAGCTTGTCTCACACACACAGCAAGTCTCTCCGAGGCTGTTCGGAACACGGAGGCTGCTCCCGGATAAGCAGTTAGCCTAGCGACGATAAGCAGTTAGCCTAGCGACGAGGAGCTAACACTTGGTGAGACAGCTAAATTAGTTTAGCGACCGACTGTCAGTCAACCATGGATGATATCTCAACCGAGGCCGACCCCTATCTACCCTACGACGGGGGAGGGGATACCATCGCACTGCAGGAGCTGCCTAAAAGAGGTACGCCATGATCCCCCCTCCCCTTCCTTTGAATGGAGTTTGGAGGTTCGGTCTGTTTGTCCATCTGGCTACAGTTACAGTCATGGCGCTGGATAATCTAATGCTGTAGCGCCCTACTGTTGTTATAATAGACTAAAATGGTGTGGAATTGATGACTTAGGTCAGACGGGAGGACTGTCATGGTGAACGTGTTATCTAGCTAGTTGCCATTCTGCGACCATTCACCTGCTCGTCGATGATTAACCTTGACACCTACAATCAATGTGTCTCTCTCTCTCTCTGTGTGTGTGTGTGTGTGTGTGTCATATCTGCGTGGTGAATTAGCAGGGTGTGTATTCTCCAGGTTTAGCTGAGCTCGTAGAATCAATAAATGGCCGAGGAGGAGCAATGTGTACTGCCTCCATCTTTATTCTCTTAGAATAAGCTGTTTGATGTGTGTGTGTGTGTGTGTGTGTGTGTGTGTGTGTGTGTGTGTGTGTGTGTGTGTGTGTGTGTGTGTGTGTGTAGGAACACCTCTACAACAGCTTCCAGATGTTACTCAGCGTGGTGCTGATCCATTTAACATGCAACAGTGTTTCAGTGACAGGGAGGAGGACCTGTTGGGTTGATCTGTGTTGTTCTCTGCCAGATCTCTCCAGTCAGTACACCACCTCCTGCACTGTCACGCACGCACACACACTAACATCTATAAAAGCATCTGCTATCCTTCTCATTGCCTCTACAAAACCTATACATTTTCAACAGGATTCAACTATTTATTCAGTGTTATGTGGCTATATCCTGGGTCCTTCTTTCACAGTTAGCTAATATGTTGTGTAATCGTCCCTAAGGCCTAAGCTATTCATGGCCCCAGCACTGAATCATATGCTTTCCTTTAACATAACCTACTACATCACAAGGTTGACTGATTTGATTCAGCTCAAAAGAGAAGAAAACGTCCAAACATCAGTCCTATTCCATCCACTTTCAGTTTTCGGTTGAGCTCCTTCATGTGTGTGTACATTTCCCTCTCCTCTCTCTCTATCTTTATTTTTTTTCTTCTGAATGGAGGTTGGAAGTTTGGTTATGTCTGTCCTTCTGGCTACAGTCATGGCACTGGATAACCCGAATGCTGTAGCTCCCTGCTGTTGTTATAATAGACTAAAATGGGGTGGAGCTTATGACTGAGGTCAGACGGGAGGACTGTCATGGTGAACGTGTGTTCGTGGATGACAATGTTATCTAGCTGGCTGCCATTCTGCGACCATTCACCTGCTCGTCGATGATTAACCTTGGCACCCACTATCAGTTTGTCTGTGTGTGTGTGTGTGTCTTATCTGTGTGGTGAATTAGCAGGGCGTGTATTCTCTGGGTTTAGCTGAGCTCGTAGAATCAATAAATGGCAGAGGAGGAGCAATGTGTGCCACTGCCTCCATCTTTATTCTCTTAGAATAAGCTGTTAAGTGTGTGTGTGTGTAGGAACACCACTATAACAGCTTCCAGATGTTACTCAGCGTGGTGCTGATGCATTTAACATGCAACAGTGTTTCGGTGACAGGGAGGAGGACCTGTTGGACAGATCGGTAGTGATGTCTCACTAGTCCATACATCTCATTCTGCACAGTCACACATGCATATGAACACACAAACTATAACATCTATAAAGCATCTGCTATCCTCATTACCTGTATAAAACCTATACATTTTAAACAGGATTCAGTGTTATGTGGCTATATCCTGGGTCCTTCTTTCACATTTAGATAATATGTCGTGTAATCGTCCCTAAGGCCTAAGCTATTCATGGCCCCGCACTGAATAATATGCTTTCCTTTAACATAACCTACCACGTCACATGGTTGACTGATTTGATTCAGCTAAAAAGACAAAAAAAAAACATTCTAACATCAGTCCTATTCCATCCACTTTCAGTTTACGTTTGAGTTTCTTAGGGCGTGTGTGTGTGTATGTTAGTTAGGGTACGTCCCTGTCTGTAAATCTGAGATAATGGTGTGCGTGCGCGTATTCCTCTTGTTCATTAGATTCCCATGTTAAATGACCAGACACAAAAGACACTGCCATAGGATCCCCTCTCTCTCTCCTCTCATGCTTGCTCGCTCTCTCTGCTCTCTTCTTGCTCTCCTCTCACTCTCTCTGCTCTCCTCTCTCGCTCTCTCTGCTCTCTTTGCTCTCCTCTCGCTCTCTTTGCTCTCCTCTCGTTCTCTGCTCTCCTCTCGCCCTCTCGCTCGCCCTCTCTTCTCGCTCTCTCTCTCGCCCTCTCCTCTCTTGCTCTCTCTCCTCTCGCTCGCTCGCTCTCTCCTCTCGCTCGCCCTCTCTTCTCGCTCTCTCTCTCTCGCCCTCTCCTCTCTTGCTCTCTCTCCTCTCGCTCGCTCTCTCCTCTCGCTCTCTCTCCTCTCGCCCTCTCTTCTCGCTCTCTCTCTCTCGCCCTCTCCTCTCTTGCTCTCTCTCCTCTCGCTCGCTCGCTCGCTCTCTCCTCTCGCTTTCTCTCCTCTCGCCCTCTCTTCTCTCTCTCTCTCTCTCGCCCTCTCCTCTCTTGCTCTCTCTCTCTCGCCCTCTCCTCTCTTGCTCTCTCTCCTCTCGCTCGCTCGCTCTCTTCTGTTGTATTGTGTAATCTGTGGTCAATACATTTAATTAAATAAAAATATGGTTATAAAAAAGAAAAATAATGGCTAATAAATATAAATACACTATGTATTACAGTCAGTTATATACAATGTAAATACTTCAGGAATTAATGGTCATGGGATGGCAATCATATACATATCTGGCAGTAATATTTACGGTTTCTCCCTCACCCAGAATAATTCCCAGCTTTATGTTATTTTTAAATGCACAGAATTTGGGCATTGATTGAGATATTGTCTTGAAAAAAAAATTCTCTTATTTGGGAGTATTTCTCACAGTAGAGGAAAATTGCATCTCTGTCTCCACTTCCTCTGTCGTGCAGTGACCACACAGACGCTCCTCTTTGAGTAGCCATCTCTTTTTGTCTCTCCCTGTTTCTATAGCCAATTGGTGGTCGCTGAGCCTGTATTTGTTCAAGATCTGTCTCTGTTTTGTATCCCTGACAGAATAGAGAGATTCTGCCAATTTGTATTCTCTGTTGAGGGCCAAATAGCAATTTAGTTTATTCAGAGTTTTAATTTTTATATGAGGATTTAATATCTGTAACAATTGAATTGATGTCCCAGTGTGTTTTGGATAATAAGGTTGTTTAGTGTTTTTAACAGCTGACGGGAATCTTTTCAGGGTTCAGCTCTTGGATTTCCAGTGCTTTGAATTGTAAGAATGTTTTGGGGCATAATTTCAAATGATGTCAAAAAGTTTGTCCTTTTCTTTATATTTACAATTAAAGGGAATCGTCCGAGTTCCGCTCTGCATGCATTATTTGGTACTTTCTTTTGGAGATTTGGGATAATTCTACGGAATTCTGTATATAGATTTTCTATTGGGTTTTTCTCCCAATGCTTATAATCGTAATTATAGGTTGAAACCCAAACCTCGCTTCCATCTTGTGGTAAAATTACACTAATATTTTGCACGATATTTGGATGGGAATATTGACTTTTTATGGAGTAGTGCATTCACTGCCAGACCAAATCCACCAGAGAGGCATTTTTGTATTGTCCCAGGTAGTTGTACCACTGGCCATGTTCAACCATGGTATTTCCTCATTTGAAGGAGTGTCGACTGCTCTGATTCTTGGCATTTTTTCCCACTTTATCTCTCTTCTCTCGCTCTCTCTCTCTACTCTCTTGCTGTTCTCGCTCTGCACTCTCTATTTGCTTTCTCTCTGCTCTCTCACTTTTCTCTCTCTCCCTCTCAACCTGCCTTTCGGCCACATGATATTCCCTTAGCAGCACCGGTGCAGGCCAGGGTTAGTCTTGGCTTACTGGTCTCCAGCCCCAGTCAGTCCTGTTGCTAAGCTCAAGCGCCTTGATCTGATTTGCAGGACTGTAGTGCTGGAGTAGCCTGATACGGCATTACTGCACAGGAAGCTCCTGTGTGTAACTAAGCCCTTGCACTGAATGGTCACACTTTATCAGCATGTAGTACCTGAACACAAGGTGTGTGCGCATGTGTGTCTCGTGAACTCGTTGATCCATGTTGTGGTTGAATCAGTCCCTGCAGGCTTCTGTTTCCACAGTGTCATCATTCAGCTGGATGCTGTGTGTCAGCCTACTGTGTGACAATCTACAGTAGAACCATCCACTCCTCCACATAATGAAGCAATTGATATACATTATGTGTCTGTGTCTATAATTTTACCATCAAGAGGAGCAACCTGTTATTACGGTCCCAAAAACCAATTCACTGTCCGCCTATATCTAATTCAGACCTCACCCTCACCACGCACCTACCTGACTACCCCAGTACCAGCTCTACGCACTGTGGCTAGAAACCCCACCTCCACATAGAGTCCAGTCATTTCTGACTCATCATCAAATCAAATTTTATTAGTCACATGTGCCGAATACAACCTTAGAGTGAAATGCTTACTTACGAGCCCCTAACCGACAGTGCAGTTTCAACAAATACGGAGAAGAATAAGAGAAAAGTAACAAGTAATTAAAGAGGAGCAGTAAAAAATAACAATGTATACAGGGGGGTGCCGGTACAGAGTCAATGTGTGGGGGCACTGGTTAGTTGAGGTAGTATGTACATGTAGGTAGAGTGAATGAAAGTGACTATGCATAGATGATAACAGAGAGTGGCAGTGGTGTGGAGAGGGGGGGATGCTAATAGTCTGGGTAGCCATTTGACTAGATGTTCAGGAGTTTTATGGCTTGGGGGTAGAAGCTGTTTAGAAGCCTCTTGGACATAGACTTGGTGCTCCGGTACTGCTTGCCGTGTGGTAGCAGAGAGAAGTCTATGACTAGGGTGGCTGGAGTCTTTGATAATTTTCAGGGCCTTCCTCTGACACCGCCTGGTATAGAGGTCCTGGATGGCAGGAAGCTTGGCCCCAGTGATGTACTTACTGGGCCGTTTGCACTAGAGGTCGACCGATTAATCGGAATGATTGATTAATTAGGGCAGATTTCAAGTTTTCATAACAATCGGAAATCTGTATTTTTTTTTTACACCTTTTATTTAACCCTTTATTTAACCTTTTATTTAACTAGGCAAGTCAGTTAAGAACACATTCTTATTTTCAATGACGGCCTAGGAACGGTGGGTTAACTGCCTTGTTCAGGGGCAAAACGACAGATATTTACCTTGTCGGGGGATTCAATCTTGCAACCTTACAGTTAACTAGTCCAACGATCTAACCACCTGCTTTACATTGCACTCCACGAAGAGCCTGCCTGTTGCGCGAATGCAGTAAGAAGCCAAGATAAGTTGCTAGCTAGCATTAAACTCATCTTATAAAAAACAATCAATCAATCAATCAATCAATCAATCATAGTCACGAGTTAACTACACATGGCTGATGATATTACTAGTTTATCTAGCGTGTCCTGCGGTGCGTATTCGCGAAAAAAGGACTGACGTTGCTCCAATGTGTACCTAACCATACATCAATGCCTTTCTTAAAATCAATACACAAGTATATATTTTTTAAACCTGCATATTTAGCTAAAATAAATCCAGGTTAGCAGGTGAAATTGTGTCACCTATCTTGCGTTCATTGCACGCAGAGTCAGTGTATATGCAAGTTTGGGCTGCCTAATTTGCCAGAATTTTACTTAATTATGACATAACATTGAAGGTTGTACAACATAACAGGAATATTTAGACATATGGATGCCACCCGTTAGATAAAATACGGAACGGTTCCGTATTTCACTGAAAGAATAAACGTCTTGTTTTTGAGATGATAGTTTCCGGATTCGACCATATTAATGACCTAAGGCTGTATTTCTGTGTGTTATTATGTTGTAACTAAGTCTATGATTTGATAGAACTGTCTGACTGAGCGATGGTAGGCACCAGCAGGCTCGTAAACAGTCATTCAAACAGCACTTTCGTGCGTTTGACAGCAGCTCTTCGCAATGCTTCAAACATTGAGCTGTTTATGACTTCAAGCCTATCAACTTCCGAGATTAGGCTGGTGTAACCGATGTGAAGTGGCTAGCTAGTTAGCGGGGTGCGCGCTAATAGCGTTTCAAACGTCACTCGCTCTGAGACTTGGAGTGGTTTTTCCCCTTGCTCCACATGGGTAACGCTGCTTCGAGGGTGGCTGTTGTCGGGTGGCTGTTGTCGATGTGTTGCTGGTTCGAGCCCAGGTAGGGGCGAGGAGAGGGATGGAAGCTATACTGTTACTGGCAATACTAAAGTGCCTATAAGAACATCCAATAGTCAAAGATATATGAAATACAAATCGTATAGAGAAATAGTCCTATAATTCCTATAATAACTACAACCTAAAACTTCTTACTTGGGAATATTGAAGACTTGTGAAAAGGAACCACCAGCTTTCATATGTTCTCATGTTCTGAGCAAGGAACTTAATCGTAAAAAAGCTAACTTGGCACATATTGCACTTTTACTTTCTTCTCCAACACTTTGTTTTTGCATGATTTAGTGTTCATTCAGTATTGTTGTAATTGTCATTATTACAAATACATTTTAAAAATAAAATAAAATTGTCCGGTTAAACGGTATCGGCTTTTTATGGTCCTCCAATAATCGTATCGGTATCGGCGTTGAAAAATCATAATTGCTCAACCACTAGTTTGCACTACCCCTTGAAGTACCTTGCGGTCAGAGACCGAGCAGTTGCCATACCAGGCAGTTCTGCAACCAGTCAGGATGCTCTCAATGGTGCAGTTGTAGAACCTTTTTGAGGATATGAGGACCCATGCCAAATCTTTTCAGTCTCCTGAGGGGAAATAGGTTTTGTCGTGCCCGCTTCACGACTGTCATGGTGTGCTTGGACCATTTTAGTTTGCTGGTAATGTGGACACCAAGGAACTTGAAGTTCTCAACCTGCTCCACTGCAGCCCCGTCGATAAGAATGTGGGCGTGCTCGGTCCTCTCCTCCTTCTTCCCCAGGTTCCCCCTCCTCCGCCGCCGCCTCCTCTCCCCCTGCCAGCACAGACTGGGTCACTCACAAATCAGGTTGGTTGGAAGGTTATAATATCGAACTGGGTGAGACTCTGGTTGTGTCCCAAATGGCACCCTATTCCCTACAACAGTGCACTACTTTTGACCAGAGCCCTGTCAAAAATAGTGCAGTATATAAGGAAGTACAGTGCCATTTGGGATACAACCACAGTCTCACCCAACCAGAAGCGAAAAATGCACAAGTCAGCACAGTAAGCCAGTTCGATGTTGTCACCTTCCAACCAACCTGATTTGTGAGTTGCGTTTGGGGCTGCGTTTTTAGCTGATTCTACAAGAACAAATGATTTCCCATTTGGTCTTCCTCAGGAAGGGAAACACTGCCAGATGAAAGCCATTCACCTACTGTAGCTCTCCCTGCTCAATGGGAGCCTGCCTAGACCTACTTCTCTCCTACACGTATAGGTCCACATCAAAGGACTTGATATAGCCCAATGCTTTCATATTTCAAAGGCTTGGCTCGGGCCTTTTGAAACAAGGCTTTAAAGCATGGAACACACCGAGAATCTCATCGCTGATAGTCTGCCGATATGTACTTATCACAGTGGGGAGGCCGTTCCTTCTTTTGCTAGAACAAAAGCGATACCTGCTGCGTGCCAACCCGGTAGTGATAAACCTACCGATTTGTACTTGTGGAATTGCAATGCCTATCAGTGGCCAACATCTTGACTATGAGCCAATCAGCGAGCAGGAACCAACACATTTTTGTTGTTGAAAAGAGGGCATTTTCTCTGTACAAGTCAGTCACACTTCATATGCAATGTAAGCTATGCGACATTAGCTAGATACGTGCACAGACGCAATGCACACAACAGTAAGTACTTACTCCAAGCTAGCTAACAACTAATTAAATCACAATGAATTAGCTAGTGTCCATGAAACAGCTGCCTATATTAGCTACTGAGTTAGTGCAGTGGCCAAGATAGCCATGTTGTGCTAGCTAGGTAATGTGCTAACATTAGCTAAATTGCTAAACATTTGGCTATGGGCTAGCACAGGCAGTATGTGATTATGGAGAATTAATTAAATAGTTTCTGTTTGAATGTTAAATGACGAGACAGAGGCATTGATGTGAGTAACCAGTCTTGTTCAGTACATGACAACACCTCCGGGTATCTCAAGCACCCCGGTAAAACACAAGAGTTGCAGTAATGAACATTTACCAACAGATGGCATCACTGTGCCATCTTACACCCATAACAGTTTCTTCTAGACTTGAGCGGTATCCAGGTTTTCATATTGTCATATCATACTTTTTCTCATACCGGGATTTACGGTATTACCGGTATAGCACACAAGTTGGCTTTAAATATGAAGAGAAAATCCCATTGGGCCTCTATTACCAGAATGCTAACAAACTAATAGTGAAATCACATAGACGCTGTTAACTAAATGCTAACAAGCGAAAACTAAACTAATTTCAAGACAGGCAAATCCAGCTCATAAAGTTAAACAAGCATAGCTAGCAGTTACCGAATGTCATTTTCTGTGAGTGTGAACATATACAATCGAAAGTGAACAAGATAAATTGTTGTGAATAAAAAGTTGTGAAGCATGTTTTTCTGAAGGAAGAGCACGAATCGATTCTGGGGGGAAAAAAACTAAACTGACTTGCCTAGTTAAATTTTTAAAAAGATTGGAGAAGAATGGAGGAGGGTAAAAAACACTAGTAGGAAGCACAGGGAAAAAATGGCAGCGGTATAGAACTCATCCAGAGCTCTTTGACTTCTGGCAGAAAGCCATTATAGGATACACTACATGACCAAACGTATGTGGACACCTGCTCGTCGAACATCTCATTCCAAAATCATGAGCATTAATAGGGAGTTGATCCCCCTTTGCTTCTATAACAGCCTCCACTCTTCTGAGATGATGTTGGAACATTGCTGTGGAGACTTGCTTCCATTCAGCCACGAGAGTATTAGTGAGGTCGTCACAGATGTTGGGCGATTAGGCCCGGCTCACAGTCGCCGTTCCGATTCATCCCAATGGTGTTTGATGGGGTTGAGGTCAGGGCTCTGTGCAGGCCAGTCAAGTTATTTCACACCGATCTCGACAAACCATTTCTGTATGGACCTCGCTTTGTGCACGGGCGCATTGTCATACTGAAACAGGAAAGGGCCTTCCCCAAACTGTTGCCACAAAGTTGGAAGCACAGAATTGTCTAGAATGTCATTGTATGCTGTAGCGTTAAGATTTCCCTTCACTGGAACTAAGCCAAGTCCGAACCATGAATCACAGTCCCAGACCATTATTCCTCCTCCACCAAACTTTACAGTTGGCGCTATGCATTCGGGCAGGTAGCGTTTTCCTGGCATCTGCCAACCCCAGATTCATCCATCGGACTGCCAGATGGTGAAGTATGATTAATCACTCCAGAGAACGCCTTTCCACTGCTACAGAGTCCAATGGCGGCAAGCTTTACACCACTCCAGCCAACGCTTGGCATTGCGCATGGTGATCTTAGGCTTGTGCCGGGTTGCTCGGCCATGGAAACCCGTTTTAATGAAGCTCCCGACTAACAGTTATTGTGCTGACGTTGCTTCCAGAGGCAGTTTGGAACTCGGTAGTGAGTGATGCAAAGGTGGCATCCTATGACGGTGCCACGTTGAAAGTGAGTATGGCCATTCTACTGCCAATGTCTATGGAGATGGCGTTGCTCTGTGCTTGATTTTATACACCTGTCATCAACGGGTGTGGCTGAAATGGTCAAATCCACTCATTTGAAGGCGTGTCCACATACTTTTGCCTGTATATAGTGTGTCTGATGGTAACCATTTAGTAATGAAATTCATGAAGTGTAACTTCCTCATGCGTGTTGCACAACAGAGACTTGTCGATTTAGATATAGATCGCTATGGACACATCAGCTCGCTTTGTCCCTTTGTGCTATTTGCAAACAAACACTTGACTGGCTCAACTGTTCTGGGGAACTCCGGTAAGCTTAATATTTGAAAATAATGTGTCAGGTGAAATGAAGAACGCAATCTGCTCTATCTCCAAAGGTATTGCACAAGTTGACTGCAGGTAATAACTCAAAGTAGCTACAAATATTCAAATGTATTGAAAAACTTAAAAGAAATAGCTCTGACAGTATTGAAAACCCACCCTGTGGCTTTTTTCAAATACCCCGGTATACTGTATTCCGCTTAAGCCTACTCTCTTCATCTTGCTAGATAGTTATCTAGCTGTGGCCATCTGGTTAGTATCGACAAGGGCTTTCACAAAATAACAACATTAGCACAGATCGCTTGGAATCTAGACCATAAGAAATGACTTAAATGTAAATGTAAATATGCACTGAGATGCATTGCCAAACAACGCTACTGCCACTGTCTGGTTTGGAGTATTTTAACAAGGCTGAGTGGCTGATGACTTCCAAGGTCTTTTCTGTGTGAACACGAGAGACTGCCGACACTCTAATCAGAGGTACTAAGTACTGTCGGCAGGCAAACATTTGACAACCCTACCGGTGTCTTGAGTTTTAACCGGTACGGAGGTGTCTAAGATTCCTCACAAATCTTTCTACCCCTGTGTAGGGAAAATACAAATAGGTTAGGCTTATGTCTATATGTACAGTTGAAGTCAGAAGTTTACATACACATTAGCCAAATACATCTAAACTCAGTTTTTCACAATTCCTGACATTTAATCATAGTAAAATTCCCTGTCTTAGGTCAGTTAGGATCACAACTTTTTATTTTAAGAATGTGAAATGTCAGAATAATAGTAGAGTGATTTATTTCAGCTTTTATTTCTTTCATCACATTCCCAGTTGGTCAGAATTTTATTATACACTCAATTAGTATTTGGTAACATTGCCTTTAAATTATTTAACTTGGGTCAAACGTTTCAGGTAGCCTTCCACAAGCTTCCCACAATAAGTTGGGGGAATTTTGGCCCATTCCTCCTGACAGAGCTGGTGTAACTGAGTCAGGTTTGTAGGCCTCCTTGCTCGCACACGCTTTTTCAGTTCTGGCCACAAATTTTCTATAGAATTGAGGTCAGGGCTTTGTGATGGCCACTCCAATACCTTGACTTTGTTGTCCTCAAGCCATTTTGCCACAACTTTGGAAGTATGCTTGGGGTCATTGTCCATTTGGAAGATCCATTTGCGACCAAGCTTAAACTTCCTGACTGATGTCTTGAGACGTTGCTTCAATATATCCACATAATTTTCCTTCGTCATGAAGCCATCTATTTTGTGAAGTGCACCAGTCCCTCCTGCAGCAAAGCATCACCCACAACATGATGCTGCCACCCCCGTGCTTCACGGTTGGGATGGTGTTCTTCGGCTTGCAAGCCGCCCCCCTTTTCCTCCACACATAACGATGGTCATTATGGCCAAACAGTTCTATTTTTGTTTCATCAGACCAGAGGACATTTATCCAAAAAGTACAATCTTTGTCCCCACGTGCAGTTGCAAACCGTAGTCTGGCTTTTTCATGGTGGTTTTTGAGCAGTGGCTTCTTCCTTGCTGAGCGGCCTTTCAGTTTATGTCGATATAGGACTCGTTTTACTGTGGATATAGATACTTTTGCACCTGTTTGCTCCAGCATCTTCACAAGGTCCTTTGCTGCTGTTCTGGGATTGATTTGCACTTTTCGCACCAAAGTACGTTCATCTCTAGGAGACAGAACGCGTTTCCTTCCTGAGCGGTATGACGGCTGTATGGTCCCATGATGTTTATACTTGCGTACTATTGTTTGTACAGAAGAACATGGTACCTTCAGGCGTTTGGAAATTGCTCCCAAGTATGAACCAGATTTGTGGAGGTCTAACCATTTTTTTCTGAGGTCTTGGCTGATTTCTTTTGATTTTCCCATGATGTCAAGCAAAGAGGCACTGAGTTTGAAGGTAGGCCTTGAAATACATCCACAGGTACACCTCCAATTGACTCAAATGATGTCAATTAGTCTATCAGAAACTTCTAAAGCCATGACATAATTTTCTGGAATTTCCAAGCTGTTTAAAGGCACAGTCAACTTAGTGTATGTAAACTTCTGACCCACTGTAATTGTGATACAGTGAAATAATCTGCCTGTAAACATTTGTTTGAAAAATGACTTGTGTCATGCACAAAGTAGATGTCCTAACCGACTTGCCAAAACTATAGTTTGTTAACAAGAAATTTGTGGAGTAAACCTCCGACTTGAACGGTATGTTACCTGCTAGCCTATTAGTTCACTTACTTGTTTGCTCATCACCGTGTCCTCCCTTCCCCCTAGAGCCACATCAGATGTGACTAATCATACCCCAGTGTTTGAGCTTTGATCACGTTCCCACTTCCCACAGATCACACCAGGTAAAATCAGTCCCAGGTTTCTGGTATTTCATGTTAGCTTAGCAGTTAGCACCTTGTCTCCTAGCATTTGTTATAGGTTAACCCTAGGCTTCATTAAAAACAGCTTCATTGCATCCTGTCATTCTGCCAACTGTGCCAAGCCATACACGGTTAGCCCCTGGATAACATGGTCATAACATGGTTGTGTGAAACAGTCCTTGTGGGTAGATGCCATCCTCACTAACAGACCCCAGCACGATATCACACATTGCTGGCAAGTTCAGCAAATACACACAAGCGGTGTGTCCCTGACCGCATGCCAAATGGGGAATGGTTATGAGGGTCACCAAACCATGGATCATCATCATAACTGAACTAGCTTAGCCTCTACCTTCTGCTGATTTTTCTTTCTCTTTTCTCTAAATATGTATTTACCTGCCTTGGGGCGGCATGTAGCCTAGTGGTTAGAGCGTTGGACCGGTAAAGGTTGTTAGATCGAATCCCCGGAGTCGTTCTGCCCCTGAACAAGGCAGTTAACCCACCACGTCATTGTAAATAAGAATGTGTTCTTAACTGACTTGCCTAGTTAAATAAAACATTTAATATGTTCGTTTTGTCATCTATGTACTAGTACTTTCTATTGGACAATGGACTTTCTACTACACTATAAGCCAGTGATGGGCAACTTTGATGGTGGTGGGGGCCACAAAAAATCTGAACTCATCATGATTGGCTGCTATGGCTTTCTGGTCACATCCATACCAACGCTTGCAGTCAGAGCCGTCCCTAGGTTTTTTAGTGTCCCTAAGTGAAATTTTGTCCCCCCCCCGCCCCACCTTGCGATCATAACATTTTAGGGGCCTACCTCTTGACAGCGGAGAGAAAACATTGACAGTTTAGATTTAATTTCCTGCAATTTTACACATTTTGACATGGGGCGTAGAGAAAATGTTGCCGTTTTTAAAGCGGAGAGAAGTTTATGCAATTTTATAACTAATTTCATGTAATTCTACACATTTTGCCATAGGGTGGAGAGAAATGTTTGCATTTCTCTTTCTCAGGCAAAATATCACCCTGGGAAAAATACACAATACACTGTACTGTGTATCAGTGAGCAGAATAGAAGAATTTGCACAACAAAGAATGGCTCTTATTTCATGCATGCCCCCAAATTATTTACCACATACTTGAGACAAAAGCATTCTTTTTTTACTTTGTTTTTGGACACAATAGTGACTTTGTTTTTTTCTTGGATGAATTCCCACACCCTTGTACAGTTGTCAGTTTCATTACATGAGATTCCCCCCCCCCCCTTTTTTCCCTTTCCCCCTTTTCTACATGAATGTAGACCTGTCTCTGTGTAATTCCTGTCACTCTGAGAATACTGTGAAGCAATGTTCGATAAAGCACGTACTTTTTAAAGACCCATCTTCTTGACGACTGTGTGCAGTTTTTCAGTGCTACGTCGCCGACTATGTATTGTATCGGTGTCTTTGTTTATTTCCCTCACATCACATCCACAGCAGAGATGACCTTTTTCAAAATGGCGGTTGGCTGCCCATTTGAGTTAGTGCTGTAGCGGATGAATGGAGATGGAGCAGGGGTGGCCTAAGGGCTCTTCTCAATCTCTGCTTCTGTCTGTCTGTGACGTGTGCGCGAGTCAGCCAGCTAGTAGAAGCTATTTAACTGTCCCTTTTAGATGCTGTGCGGCGCTGCTTCTAACCAGCACAGCCTGACCTGACTGGATTTCGGACATCCGGCATTAGCAATGATCATCGGGCAATGATCGTTCTTGATTATCGTTACGATCTGGATGAATTATGGTAATCATGAAATGTTATTTAAAAATAAATAAAAAATTATACATACAACCGTTTTTTTCCCCTTATCAGTCATCTTTGGCAGTTGAAACATAATTTGCCAATTTTTGTATTCGAATGCAATATTGCTACGTGTTCTGTGCTTTTGTAAAGATCAACTGATCACGCTTAAAGGGTGACCAAAGTTGTGTGGTCCAATCCCTTATTTTGGTGAACTGGAAAGAGCACAGTTGGCGGCAGGCTATACTGTGTTATACTCTAGGTGTGGCCTAGTCTACTTTATGACGTCTATCCGCGTAGGACCTACATCCTGTAATGCCTAAAAATGGCAGACTGGTGCACTGCAGTCAGTGTTGTAATCCTTGGCCAGCGCTCACTTCAGTCACACCACTACTGTGCCTCTGTTTCCCCTGTCACAGTCTTACTACGACACAACCTGTAGTGTACACAGAACCATGTGACCGTAGGGAGACCCGCGTGTCCTTGCGCCTATTTTTATGGGGAACCGTTATCTGAGATTGTGAAACGAGTTTCCAGGAAGAGAACCTCACAGACTTGGAAGTAAACATTCTCCTTCACAGTTTAAACCAGAACGGCCCTTTTTGGAAGGACATCTTTTAGAACCTGAATGAACTACTGTCTTGAGTCTAACCTCCATGACCAGTGAGTGATTAGTTGAAAGGAACTCAAGAGACCTGGATAAGCCTCGGTTTCTACCTTCTGTGTTCAATCTGCCATCAAGTCTGCAACTGCACCTCCATTTGGCTCCAGAGTGCCTGGGGGTGAGGGAGTAACTGATTAGGATATCTGATTATAACAGGAGTGTGTGTGTGTGTGTGTGTGTGTGTGTGTGTGTGTGTGTGTGTGTGTGTGTGTGTGTGTGTGTGTGTGTGTGTGTGTGTGTGTGTGTGTGTGTGTGTGTGTGTGTGTGTGTGTGTGTGTGTGTGTGTACAGCAGTTAGTCTCTCTCCACCATGTCTGGCTCTGGTTTTGAGATGCAGCAGCCAACAGATGGATGGACGGGGTTTCCACCCAATGTTAATTCTCATTAGTTTTCGTAAGCCAGCGGCGTGTGCCGTGCTTCGCAGTGTCTTCCTAATGGGCCCGATAATGGAGCAGATATTTAGTGCTTCCGGGCTGACGCACACAGTGTAAAAAAATAAAAATAAGATGGAGCTGGGGTTTGGCGTAATTTGATTTAAGGGATGACTATCATGTGAGAAGAAAGGAGAAAAGACGACAACACCACACACTGTTCAGTCCTCTGCTGGTAGGTTTCGATGTACGGGAGCAGCGTTTTGACTGCGGTTGGTCTTCGTTCAGAGGGCGGGGGGAATCATCTCCCTTGTCTGATGTGACTGCATTAGTCAAAGATTGGGAGGTTTTCTCTGACGCTGTTACTGTTCCCTCTTCTTTTTTTTCACCTGGGTTTCTCAGTGCAAATTGACCGGGAAGATTGTTTACATCGCTGTCTGACCCAGATGGCTTCTTCGTAGCAGCATTTGTCCCATCCAGACTCCTAGCAATCTGTCAGCGAGCTAGTACTCCACCGTTTGCCAGTCTTTCACAAGAACTTTCTCACTGACTTGCGCTCGCTCTCTCTCCTGTAGGATCTAACTACGTCATGTCTAACGGGGGCGGGGTGATGAGTAGCACCACCCACCTGCTGGACTTCCTGGAGGAGCCCATCCCGGGGGTCGGCACCTATGATGACTTCCACACCATCGACTGGGTCCGGGAGAAGTGCAAGGACCGGGAACGCCACCGCAAGGTGAGGACAACATTTACATTTAAGAAACTAAAGGCTGCAGAACCTGTGGCTCTGATGCAATGCATTTTATAGATGGATAACATTTCAGTCAAATAGCATAACGGTGTATTCAACTAAGGTAGGTTAAACAATCACAAGGGTGTCCCCCAGGGCTCTGTGCTGGTCCCCTTAAATGGTGCCCTAGCCTAGACAGAAGTGTTCCCTACTTTCTCTGTGGTGGCTCTGTGTGCATGGCTTGTAGTGCATTGCTTGTAAACACCACAAGGAAACCATTTTGTCTTTTGCTATATCTGAGTGGTTCCTAGAAATGTCATAACCTCACTCATTTGAATTTTGTCTGGATGTTTTTATATTTTTAATTGTTCGATTTTTTTTTTTTTATACCTGCCAAATGGGAACAGTAATAGTTGCTGTCAATATGACACACTGTAGTAGCAGCACAAGTTTATGGGTAGTTAGGCCACTCATTATGAGTGGTAATAAATTATCAATATTTTGTTAATAATTACTCTAAAAAGGGGGAGGTGTGTGTGTGTGTGTGTGTGTGTGTGTGTGTGTGTGTGTGTGTGTGTGTGTGTGTGTGTGTGTGTGTGTGTGTGTGTGTGTGTGTGTGTGTGTGTGTGTGTGTGTGTGTGTGTGTGTGTGTGTTTCTAACCCTGCTCTCTCTGTGGGTGTGTGTGTGTGTTCGCAGATCAATGCTAAGAAGAAGGAATCAGCTTGGGAGTTTACCAAGAGCCTGTATGATGCCTGGTCTGGGTGGCTGGTGGTGACACTGACAGGGCTGGCTTCAGGTAACACACACACGCAGTCACCTGAGCTCACCTGTACTAATAGCCAGTTACGGGTAATTACAGTAAATGTAGGCTCATCATCGACAACATGTATGTTTTTCGTCTTGCTTTTGATGAAAGGCTTAAACTATCGTTTCCTTCTTCTCTTCCCTGTCCTCTTCTTCATCCTCTCTCTCTTCCTCCCCTTCCTCCTTGTCTGATCAGGTGCTCTGGCTGGTCTAATCGACATCGCTGCTGATTGGCTGAACGACATCAAGGAGGGGGTGTGTCTGAATGCCATGTGGTTCAACCACGAGCAGTGCTGCTGGGGCTCCAACGAGACCACGTTCGCTGAGCGGGACAAGTGTCCTCAGTGGAAGAGCTGGGCGGGGCTCATCCTGGGCCAGGAAGAGGTGAGAAGGATTTCATTGACGTAGGTGTTACAGGTTTCAGATGGCTGTTATAAGCACCTTATGTGCTGTAATAAAGCAACTTATCGGTGTTATAAGCTAGCGGTTACCAGAGTAGAGAGGGACAAGTCAGGCAGAGGTGAGAGAGGTATAAAGTGTCTTCACCACTGTTTAGACTGACTCCATGTTGTTATAGATGACACCAGGAGTTGATTTGGTCGTTCTATATGTGTTCTCCTGATCTAACCTCAGAACAAATGTCCGTATACCCTGTGTCAGTGTATTGACAGTTAATAATATGCTCTTTTTCTCCTCCTCCTCTGTCCCAGGGCCCTGGTTCCTACATCATGAACTACTTCATGTACATCTACTGGGCTTTGTCCTTCGCCTTCCTGGCTGTGTTACTGGTCAAGGTGTTCGCCCCTTACGCCTGTGGCTCCGGTATACCTGAGGTGAAGTCGTACACACACACACACACGCACACGTACACATGGATGCACACACACACACACACACACACACGCACACTATATATATACAGTATATATTGTGATTCAGGAAGAGCGAGAGATGAGGATTAGCCACGGGGAGCAGTTGGAAATGTTTTGTTCGTCTTGTAAATTCTTAGTCTGAAGCCGTTTGGGATATGTTTGGACATTTACCTTTTTGTTTATTTTGTTGAATTTAAAGGGATAGTTTCTTCAACTTACAGATATTTCCCTTACTTAGACATTTAATAAAAAGGAAACTCCAGCACACCAGTGAGCTTAATGCGTCCTTAACGTTTTCAATAGACTCTACGAACACCTCCCCTCCTCTCCCTTCTCTCTCCCAGAGAACAAAGGACATTTACATTGGCCATGTCGCAAGTATCTCTCCTTCCTCCCAAAGTGTGCACTTGTTCACTTCCCTTCACTGATTTGTAAGGAAATTACCGGTAGAAGAAATATGGTGGAAACTCCCACTAGCCCATGTCTCCACCAATCCAATGCTTTTAGGTTTGTGGGAAGTAGTGAACGAGGGCACACATCAGGAGGAGGGAGAAATTAATGGGAAACGCATATCTTATTTCTTTCCTCCCCCCACGTCTCTGTCTCCCCAGATAAAGACCATTCTGAGTGGGTTCATCATCCGGGGTTACCTGGGGAAGTGGACCCTGCTGATCAAAACTGTGACCCTGGTGCTGGCTGTAGCGTCTGGGCTGAGCCTGGGGAAGGAGGGACCCTTGGTCCACGTGGCCTGCTGCTGCGGAAACATTTTCTCATACCTCTTCCCCAAGTACAGCAAGAACGAGGCCAAGAAGCGAGAGGTGCGTGCGATTATGTGATCTACGGTTCTGTTAGGCGCGGTCAAATACAGTACCATGCAACTTTTATCGTCCACGTACGTCAAAGAACGAGCCTAAGGAGAGAGCGGATATGGTTTGTGTTTGTATCTGTTGCAATTACATGACCGTGTGGCGTATTGTCTTCAGCCCTTTTCTGTGTCACCACATAGTAGGATATACGACTGTGTTTTAGGTCAATTCCTGTCTGTGTGTCCGCTGACTCGGCCTGTGTTTCTTTCGTTTCTGTCTTCTCTCCGCAGGTCCTATCTGCAGCGTCAGCGGCCGGGGTGTCCGTGGCTTTCGGTGCTCCCATAGGAGGAGTACTCTTCAGCTTGGAGGAGGTACGTTTTATACTGAATGTGTGTGCATGTGCCTGACTGTGTGTCTGTACATTGAATCACAGGCTATAATTTCCTTGCTCCCCTGCACCTGTCTGCCCCCCCCAGGTGAGCTACTACTTCCCTCTGAAGACCCTGTGGCGCTCCTTCTTCGCTGCATTGGTGGCAGCCTTCGTCCTCCGCTCCATCAACCCGTTTGGCAACAGCCGTCTGGTGCTATTCTACGTGGAGTACCACACCCCCTGGTACCTGTTTGAGCTTATCCCCTTCATCCTGCTAGGGGTGTTTGGAGGCCTCTGGGGGGCCTTCTTCATCAAGGCCAACATCGCCTGGTGCCGAAGGAGGAAGTCCACCCGTTTCGGGAAGTACCCCATCCTGGAGGTGATCTTCGTGGCGGCCATTACCGCGGTCGTGGCGTTCCCCAACCCGTACACGCGGCAGAACACCAGCGAGCTGATTAAAGAATTGTTTACCGACTGCGGACCCTTGGAGTCGTCCCAGCTGTGCCAGTACAGGAGTCAGATGAACGGGAGCAAGGCGTTTGTGGACGCGTCTCCCAACAAGCCGGCTGGACCCGGGGTGTACGCAGCCATTTGGCAGCTGTGCCTGGCGCTCATCTTCAAGATCATCATGACCATCTTCACCTTCGGACTTAAGGTGAGGAACGGCGGGGGGGGGGAGTGCTGTCCAGTTAATGTGGTTGTATTGGGGAAATGATCAGATCGTGGCCTAATGCAGATCTTCGATTGTAGTCAACACTCCCAAGTAATGCTGATCAGGTTTGGGGTTGAAAGGCATTGAGCAAAATTGGAATTGGGATTTTAGTTCAGGATGTTTTTTCAACAGGAAATGTTCAGAAGTAGTTGGAGTGGTTCTTTGAGTTGTGGTTAATATCCCCAGGTTCCTGCTGGCCTGTTCATCCCCAGTATGGCCATCGGGGCGATTGCCGGGCGTATCGTTGGCATCGCCGTGGAGCAGCTGGCGTACTACCACCACGACTGGTTAGTGTTCAGGGAGTGGTGCGAGGTAGGCACAGACTGCATCACCCCGGGACTCTATGCCATGGTGGGGGCCGCCGCATGTCTGGGTGAGTTAAAAAAATCTACGTTTATCGGTCGCATACAAAGATCTGCAGATTTTATTGCAGGTGGAGCGAAATCCTTATGTTTATAGCTCCAACAGTGCAGTAATATCTAGCAACACAATCAAATACACACATAATCCAAAAGGTATAAAACAAGTAAAGAATGCGCAATATCTTGGGCTGTGATGATCATGGAAATTTTGGATGATGGTTATTGGCCAGCCAAATGACTACCGTCTCCGTAATACCGTTCGAATAGCATTTTATTTTTGTGTGTTGTTTATAGGGCCCTATGAAATCCCCCCGAAATTAAGTTTTGTTACCTTGGTTTCTTAGTTTTATTTTTCAAGGTTTGTGATTTTTATTTATTTTTATTCAGGTTTTCACTCAAATGTTTTACAATAACAACACAATTGTATGTTCTAAGTCCACAACACTGCTATGTTAAGTCCCCCATATCGGGAACTTTAAGCGGTTCTGGACCGGTTCCGACTGCCATTTTGGTGTACAAAGCGCTCTGTAAACACCTTAGGGTCCCGTGCCTTATGATGCCAGAAATCTGTCTGCTCTCCGCTGCCACTTTCTCAGCGGAGCTGACTTGGAAGTGTCAGGTTTCACACCTACATTTGCGTAGGGATTGACATGTCACATTGTCTGGCCTATCCACACAAAGAATTGATTTACTCTTCCCCCGAGCGAGTCATCCCAGCCTGTGAGACGGCATATGAACGAACGGTGACAGTCTTATCGGATCCAGCCTGTGTAGTTGAATCTTGCTGTGATATTCTCAAACGGATTTAGAGCTCTCAACGTGAATAAATACTGCATTTCATAGAATTGAAACTATACCACTTTCTCTTGGAAATAGAGGGACAAAATCACTTCGTCCTTAAAGCTGATGAGTATGAACACATTTGAATGGTGTCTCTGCGCCACTCAGTGGACGTTTAGAAGGAAATTCTCTGTCGGCAGTTATATGAAATAGTGCCAATATTGTACTGTCATTAAGTATGATCATATTTATTTTGCAGTTATCTTATCTTAAGTGTTTACTTGAGGCTGACGACTAGCATCAAACCAACTTAAAGTATCTACAAAATGGGTTTTGCAACGACACAATTCAAAAGGAAGGATACAGCTCATTTTTGTCCTTTAACTGTTCGAGATTCACAAATTATTATTTTGATTCCCGTGATTCCATTTACCACGATTGAACCCCAACTGCTACAATGGCGAAGCGAATCGTTCAATTTGTGAAAAATAATAATTCAAAAGAATCGATTCATATTAATTAAAGGAATCAATATTTTTCTTATATTGGGGCATTCGTTACACAGTAAATGAATTGTATTTTATTTCCATGATGGCCTTCATCCATAAACGTTGGTTACATGGTTATACGGTAATTGTGCCAGTCTAGCGTTATCAGAAAGAGCAATGTCAGAGTCCGGAATATAAATATAAATGGTGTGTATAGACAGTATATGAAAAGGTGTGAACAGCAATAGTTATATTGGATGAGCCATGCTTAGAATACAGTATATATGTATAAAGTGGGTCAAACGGTATGTAAACATTATTAAAGTGACCTGTTTTCAATGCCTTAATATACATGGGAGTACCAGTCTCTTAAGGTGCCTGGCAGAGTACCGGCGGTGGCCGGTTAGTGATGGCTCTTCAGCAGTCTGATGGCCTGGAGATAGAAGCTGTTTATCAGTTTCTCGGTCCCGGCTTTGATGCACCTGTGCTGTTTCCGTCTGCGAGATGGTAGCAGGGTGAACAGACCATGGTTTGGATGGCTGAGGTCCTTGATTACACTGAAGGACCTCACTGGCTGTGGGTCTGTCTGTATTTTTATGGTTCTGTCTGTTGTTCTTACTCGGTGTCAGTTTCCCCTTGTGATACATTGCTACATGGACTGTGTTGGTCGATTTTTCAAATGTAATCTATCTTGCTGTAAAGGCTTTGGTCCTCTCCCATGCAACTCTTCCCTTGTCTCCGGGTTGTTGCTGTAAATGACGGTGCTGTCACTTCTCAGTCAACTTACCTGGTGAATAATACGTGAATCATTGTGTTGTGCTCCAGGTGGTGTAACGCGGATGACCGTGTCTCTCGTGGTCATCGTGTTTGAGCTGACGGGCGGCCTGGAGTACATCGTGCCCCTCATGGCCGCCGTCATGACCAGCAAGTGGGTGGGCGACGCCTTCGGGCGCGAGGGCATCTACGAGTCACACATCCGCCTGAACGGGTACCCCTTCCTCGACGCCAAGGAGGAGTTCACACACACCACGCTGGCGCGGGAGGTGATTATTTACACACACACACACAGTAATCAAAACAAAACAAACTTCACAAAAATGATTCACAAGTAGATGCATGATGTTCTTCCATTACTGTGTGACATCAGGTGATGCGGCCGCGGCGTAGTGATCCGCCGTTAGCGGTGCTGACGCAGGACGACCTGACAGTGGAGGAACTACAGGGGATCATCAACGAGACCAGCTACAATGGCTTCCCTGTCATCGTCTCCAAGGAATCCCAGAGACTGGTTGGCTTCGCTCTGCGCAGGGACATCACTATCGCTATAGGTGAGGAGAGATGGAAGGGTGTGTGGGGGGGGTCTGATTCAACCAGACCCTGAGTTAAACTAGTATTTTATTCCCTTTCAAATACTTTAGCTGCACTTCTTTTATTGAGCTGAAACCAATGGAATTGTGCCAAAAGTGTAAACCCTCCCTATCTGGCACTAGAGCTCTGCTACCCGACCCAAGCCCGACAGGCCCCTACATTATGCATCGGGTTAGGCTCGGGGAGGGCCTGTTTTTTTGTTGTTTTGTTTTTCATCAATAACTAGGGTACAGGCAGGACTTGGTAGCACTAACATTTTGAACCTGAGCCGTTTGTTCAAAGTCATATCTGACTAAGATCATAACATGGTGTCAGAGGTGCTTCATCCTCGTCAAATGTAAGACCGGAGACATTATTTCACAAAAAATAATAATGTTACTTGAGTTTGTCGGGAGTTTAGAGTGACTCAAAGTAGCAGCTAACTGCTCTCTCATGCCTCGTCATTGAGCAGAGCAGCCCAAGCAGAGCCGTTGCTATGGATACTCCCAGAGCACATGCAGAGCGAGCAGTGGGCAGGAAGTGAGTGACAGACTGAGAGGAGCAGCTAATGGATATACTAACAGAGAAAGTTATTTTGGGTTTCAGGCCGGGCCTTACATTTTACATTTGGCACAAAAATTGGTCCTGGGGAGGGTAGGACCTAAACATCGCATGGGCATGGCTCGGGTACCCCCCGACTTAGAAACGAACCAAATCTCATTTCTTGTTCTCCACCCACCCACTCCCTCTCTCCCTCCCAACTGTCAACAGAGAACGCACGGCGGAAGCAGGAGGGTATCCTGTTGACTTCGCGGGTCTACTTCACGCAGCACGCCCCTACGCTGCCCGCCGACAGCCCGCGGCCCCTCAAGCTGCGCTCCATCCTGGACATGAGCCCCTTCACCGTGACCGACCACACGCCCATGGAGATCGTGGTGGACATCTTCCGCAAGCTGGGCCTCCGCCAGTGTCTGGTGACACACAACGGGTGAGATGAGGGGTAGGGTGGCATGGGAAGGGGTGACGGCTGGGGGGGGATCGGAGGGTTGGGAGTTTGTCCAAGCTGGGCCTCCGACAATGTCTGGTGATGCATAAAGAGTGAAACGAGAGGGTGGGGGTGCGTGTGTGCTGGTGGTGGGGGAGGGGTAATCGCTAGGGTGGCTTGGGAAATAGGGCAGGGGAGGGGGAATGGAAAAGGGATGAGGGAATCACGGCTTCAAAATGGGGGGGGGGGGGTGAAAGACAAGGAGGGAACACTTGGGGAAAGAGTCTTCCTACGTCCTCCTTACCTCAGCCTCCGTGTTGGCAACCTGAACTAACACCTCAACAGGCAACACCGAGTTCCCTCAACACAAACCAGACAACACACTCTCAAGGTCTGTTCCAATATACACACACTACTGGAATTGGACATCATGCATTTGAAGTGATATGCTAGTCTGGATAATGGGACGTACTAGCCATGCATCGCCTCACTGTAGAGCGATGCATGGACACTGGGAGCCGTGGTGTTATAACCTGTTATAACCTGTAGGCTGTAACCTGCATGGCCTTTCAGCTAAATGCTAGCTGCGCTACTCTTACCAATATAACTACTGAAATACCACTTAACAAATACCGGACAGGAGACACTCACCAATATACTACCACCATTACTGTAGAACAGGTATCATACAGAGAGGAAACCTATCTAGCTTAATTCAGTAGCATGACTAAGAAGCTCTTAAGGAATGCAGTGTGTTCATTGAAAACTAGTGAGTGTAAATCATAGATTTGAAAAATTCCCGTCATGCAAGCTCGAGACAGAAAATTGGTGTTATCCAGTTTCCTTTGGAGGGACTCGTGTGTCTTGTTTTAGAAGTTGGTGGCCTTCAATTGTACTGCACAAGCTCTGAAGGGACACCTAGTGGTTAAAAATAGGAATTACAGGACAGACCGTGTGCATCCAAAAATATAAACGCAACATGTAAGGTGTTGGTCCCATGTTTCATGAACTGAAATAAAAATCCCTGAAATTTTAGTGGCACAAAAAGCTAATTTCTCTCATATTTTGTGCACAGATTTGTTTATATCCCTGTTAGTGAGCATTTCACCTTTGCCAAGAGAATCCATTCCACCTGACAGGTGTGGCATATCAAGAAGCTGATTAAGCGGCATGATCATTACACAGGTGCACCTTGTGCTGGGGACAACAAAAGGCCACTTTACAATGTGCCGTTTTGCACAACACAATGCTACAGATGTGAGGGAGTGTGCCATTGGCACGCTGACTGCAGGAATGTCCACCAGAGCTGTTTCCAGAGAAGTGTAGAAACCCTCGTTCTGTGCGTTATTACCCGGCAGTCATAGTCTAAGTATATGTTTAAAGATGGATGTTTAGACACAGTCAGGAGAGGCAGAGTGACTGAGATTACAGGTGACGGCAGTCCTTTTGTTTTTATGCATTTTTCTTCTTGTCATAATTGTTTCGTTTTCTATCGTTTGATGCCACCTTTGGTCTCAATGAATGTATCATTCAGTAGCTATACATTTAGGCTAAATGTAGAAACATCAGACATACTATATCCTAGGTTATTCATCTACAATACTTGATTCCGTTACTACTCACAAGGTTAGAATCCATTACACGTGAACAAGGAAGTTATTGAAACCGACACAAAGATGAATCATATGCACGAATAAACACCAGTTGGCATCCAGTTGACACAAGCTGATATAAAATCACCATCTGTAGGAGTAGTATATTTATTGACCATTCTTTTTAAAGCAACACTATTAGGATTTGTTTGGTACTTTATGTTATGATTTGACACTGTTATGTCATTTTAAGTTATGTTTATTTATGTTTCTATAAGTTATTATTTTTGTGTTTTGTATGCTTTGTGCTGCTGTCTCTCTCTCTCTCTCTCTCTCTCTCTCTCTGTCTTTCTCTGTGTTTGCGCGACGGGCAGTCTCCTGAGTAACAGGTGTGTGTTTGTACAGGATTGTATTGGGCATCATCACTAAGAAGAATATATTAGCGCATCTGGAGGAGCTCAAGGAACACACGGAGCCCCTGGTGACTAGCCCGCCCCCTGTCCCCTCCCATTCCACTGACCTCTCCCCCTTCCCCATTTCTGCCCACCTGCCTAGGCGCGACGCATGAAAGTGTAACTGACAGTTCCCGTTTCCAATAGCAACCCACTTGTCTTACTGTGTCATATTTTCAACTCACTCACAAATGCACTCTTTTTTTTGTGGGGGGGTGGGTGGGGTGTGTGCATCCACTTTCTCCTCACTGGATACCCTATCATTCACAAACACAAGTGCCACTCTGTCACTCTCTGGTCTCCCTATTCATTCACTACTAGTCATTAACAACAGTTAGTAAGATGTATATTTTTAAAAAGATCTACTCTAAATGAGTGGTGTTGTTATGAGTCCTTTTAATGTTGGACTTTGATGGGAACTGTCATTTGAAGCTTGATTAGTTAGATCCTCGTCACGTACTATTGCTCCACCGCCATTTCCATCAACGACATGCCACTAGCTATTAGTCCCTTCATCAGTAGTAGGGGCTGCTTCATCTGCTATAAGAAGTTATTATAGAATATAGATAGAAGCATGAATATACTGATTGTATATTGATCCCGTCCCTGTCCCAATAACTTGCGTACAGCCATGTAGCCATGCCTATTTTTTGTGTGTGTATCACTCGGCCCATCAAAAACCTTCACACGCAAACATTACATAATTTCACTTTAAAAGCATCCCAAATGGCACCCTATGTCCTGTGTAATGCACTTCTCGTTCAAAAGCAGTGCACTATGAAGGGAGTAGGGTGCCATTTTGGACGTAGTACAGTTTGACTCCAATTAATTACTGCTTCTTCCTGTTTTGTTTTCTTTTTTTTTGTCTTTCTTTTTACCTCTCCCTCTCGCTCCCCCCTTCCCCCCCAACTGGGTCACCGTCCGTCCGTCTGTCTGGCGGACCAACAGATCGACGACATCTGACCCGACAACTCGTAGCTCCGCCGGCGTCCCCTTAACCGATTGGCGAGTAACCGGCCGCTACGTGGGAGCGGACCGTTGGTTTTTCTGGGAGGGGGAGATTTAGCATCTAGTGTCCCTGACGTAGGCCTAGTAGAACCCTCCTCCTGAGAGAGTGAACTCTATGGTGGTGAAGTGATGGTGGTGTGATGGTGGTAGTAGCCGTGTTGTGGTAGCTAATACCTATAGTATAGGTAGCCAGCTAAGACAAGCAACCCACATTCAACACCCACCCTGATCCTAAACAGTACCCACCCCTCATTCAACCCCCTCTCACCTGAACTCAACCCCCGTGCCTCACCCGTTGCCTCCCACCTCAACCTCCCTCACTTTAGATCTGGTCCCCTCCACTTCCTACATGTGCCCCACCTTCAACAGGCCTGTTCTGTAGATCAGGGACCGTATTCATGAAGCGTCAAGTAGTAGGTGTGCTGATCTAGGATCAGTCCTTATAATCAAATTCGTTAGGATCTTAAAGGCTAAACTGATCCTAGATTAGCACTCCTACTCTATGACGCTTTGAAAGACAGCCTCTCATCACTCTCTCAGCTCAACGTCTGTCTCTCTCGCTCTCCAGTGTCTGCAGATGTTTCTCACGAAATCTCAGTTTAATAGCACAAGTGTTTGTAGTTATAACAACAACAGAAAAGGCAATTCTAGGAATCAGGATGTCCTAATGGACATCTAATTATTATCCGTTTGCACAATGGTTGCAAACGGTAATTGACCCTCTATGTTTTATATTACATTTCAACCAATTGCGACCTGGCTCTCAGAAAGGAGTAACCTTTTTAAAGGGAGCCGGTAGCAATGAGCCTGAAGACGCTTGACTGGGTGTTCCAGAATGTTTATCCCTGAGGACTGTGAAGGTTTGATTGTTTGGTAAGGCAAGGTGTTCAGTCTTGCTCTTCCTAGTGTGTTCAGTTCATTTCCTCCCCCCAGGCTTCTAACGAGAATCACTCACTCACCATTCTCCCTTGGTTACTCACCACCTCCTCTCCACCTCGTATCCTTCCTTGGCACCAGTGGGACTCGTGTTTTTGTTGGCATGGTTGCAGTGACACTGACTGTCACGGTTGACTGAGTGGTTACTGTATTCCCTGTTACTGTATTCCCTTGGGCTAAAATGCAGATACAGTTTGGAAGAAATGGAGCATTTGCTTCTCTAGACTGTAGAATTCATCATTATTATTTAGTCATTTTTTTATATTTTTTATATAAAGCAACTTATCATAAAGTGTCAGGCCCCAAAATAATATAAATCCCCAAACGAAGGCCCCAACCGAATTGCCACAATTTTGTCAGTTAACACAGCCCATTATTATGGTTAGATAACATGATCTAACCAAATAAATAATATTATCATTCTCTCTCGATTGATTCCACCTTTGTATCCCCGGCCAAAACCACCACCGACCGGCCAACCAACCGCACTAGCCAACAAAAACACGATACAATTCTCTCCCACGCCAACCAGACTGTGCTCCCTGCCAGCTCATCACTGACTAACTCTCTTTTTTTCTCTCTCTCTATCCCTCTCAATCTTTCTCACTCCCACCCGATCTCTCTCACTCGTTCTGTCTCTCACACACACACTCTCTCACACACTCTTTCTCCCCCTGCAGGCGTCTCCTTGGTATTATCACAAAAAAAGATATCCTTCGTCATATGGCCCAGATGGCCAACCAAGACCCCGACAACATAATGTTCAACTAGTCACCGCCTTCTCGGGTCGTCAAGCTGACGAGGAGGAAAGCGAGGAGGAGGTGGTAAACCTACTGGACGGCCGCGGCTCCACCCTATGACAGCCCACCCCAAATCCACCTCAATACTAAACCAGAGCCCTCTAGAGGCCACCTGAAGGAAGAGACGAACAGACTCTAAAAGGACTTTAAAAATGGCTCCTGTGAGGGACGTTTTGGCCCCTAGGTAGCAGCTACTACAGGCTGGGGCATAAATACACAAGGAATGCAATTTAAACACACACCTCCATTTACATACAGAAACATACATACATACATACATACATACATACATACATACATACATACATACATACATACATACATACATACATACATACATACATACATACATACATACATACATACATACATACATACATACATACATACATACATACATACATACATACATACATGAGATCAGACTCACTCATACACAGATGCCACACAAGCATGCCACTAGCCGAATTGCACCTCCTTCAAACACACTCTTCATGCTCCTTTGTCCTTGTCCTGTTTCTATTGGTTCACGCTGGCGGACATTGCTGTGAGCCTGAAGCCTGGCTACCGAGGTAAGAGGTCAGAATGATCCGCTAGGACGCGAGGAGCGACCTTCAGACACCTCGACTGCTGATTGGCTGTCAGCCCTGCCAGGCTCCACCCCCACTGTGTCCCTCCCTCCCCACACCCCATCGGTCCTCGAAAGCATTGTTTACCTGTGAACTCTCTTTGAGTGAGAGAATGCATGTGTGCGTTTCACCTCCACGTTCCAATCAGGTTGTCATAGTAACCCGGAACTACAAACTCCCACCCTTCCCCCTAAAGGCATCCGCCTGATATTAGACTGGGCGTTGCTCCAAGGTGTAAGTGTGGGTGAGAGAGAGAGAGAGTGAGTGAGTGTGTGTGAGAGAGGAAGGAAGATCAAGGGTACAAGCAGGTTGTACTGAAGTAGTTAGTTAATGTCTGAGTGTTGTAGTTCAAGAACAAAATGTCTCTTTCTGATGTATGTGAAAACATTCTGTACAGAAGAGTCCGATACTCATCGGTTACATACCCCCTCCCCTGTTGAAGTAAAGGGTGAAAAACTCTGTGTGTGTGTGTGTGTGCGCGCGTGCAATTACCTTTTGATCTGAGCCAGGTAGGCAATATGCCATAGAGGTGTGTGTGCACGCGCATAAGTATCAGATGAGAAAAGACTTGTCCGTTTCTCCGACAGTGAAGGTGGGCAGTGTGTATATCAAAATAAATAGGAACACTAACTCAAGGTGAAGTTCTGTTACTGGAGGAGAAAAAAAAAGATCATTTTTTTTCTTTTCAAACTATTACTAATGCAACTACTTTTAGAGTATTGATATATACATAATCAAGTAACTTTTTTTATGGCTTGTAATGAAACAAAGTCAAGACTGGAAAACCACTTCTTTTTTTTTCAAGTGAACAAAATAAATGGATGATTATGAGGATGTTGACGGTAATACTGCACAGTAACCATGTCTTAGATCTTTTACTTTGCTTTAATTAAGCTGCCTCATGGTGTGAGAAATGTGTCTTGTATTTTCCACTGGAGCTTAATCTTTTCTTGCATCTCTCCTCCTCTGCCTCGTCGTCAAGTACAACAATTCAACAGGAAATCTTCTTCGCATTTGTAGATTTAAAATCATGAATTGAAAGGACTGAAATAGGAGGTGCATTTCACAACACGGTTTTTGGGAGGTGTGCCAGTAACTCCTTTTAAACTTCAATAAAGTCTCTTGTACATTTTTGACTTGGGGATATGTAGAAGCACACAGTACACAAAAGGAAATAGTTTTGAACCCTCCATGTGTCAACCTAGACTCATGAAAAAATAATATAGGATCGTATATCTGATTCACCCTTTAATGTGTGGTTCACCACAGGAAGCAGTGACCTCGATGCGTGCGCCAGTCAAAGGAGTCCTCTCTCGCTCTCTGGCTTTGTTTCAATGACAAGGTGCATAGAGTAGCACCTTAGCTGCTGAGTGAAGGCTATGGGATGTGTCCCAAATGGCACCCTTCCTCTATATAGTGCACTTCTTAGGGAAAAGGGTGCCATTTGAGGCACATATTAAAGCGTGTGGAGGCAGGTGGTGACTTCATGTTTCTCTCTATTACATTGATAGTCTTAGGTCATATTCATTAGGCACCAAACATAATAAAACAAACAGGGAGGGACTTGTCCAATAAGAAACGGATATTTTCCGTTGCCAAATGTTTTTCAAACGTTTTCCATCGCGTGCCCTAATGCAGGGTTTCCTGGGTCCTCGGTGCACATTTAGTTTTTTTTGCCCTAGCACTACACAGCTGTCTCAACCAACTCATCAAGCGTTGATCATTTTGAATCACCTGTGTAGAGCGAGGGCAAAAACTAAATGTGCACCCAGGGTGGGCCTCCGGACCGAGTTTGGGAAACACTGCCCTAATGGATTCAACCCTGCTGTTGGTTGACGAGCGCATCGTCCTTGTTAACCCATGTGGTGTCACAACACTGTTCTTTTCATAACTTCATACTGACTTTTATTTATGGTAGATAGTTGTACATTAATTGTATGATTACATTGATGGTTTGATTGTACATTTAAAACAATGTGTAAAAGTTAATTGTTTTAAATTAAAATTAGAAAATTGCAAAAATGTGTCTGAGTGGGTTCTTAATTCTATTTTAGACATTAACAGGATTCTAATAGTATTGAGGTAAAAGGATGAACACACCAAGTTACTGTCAATCCAACTATTTGTATGGTATTCTACTATACAGCATAACTCATGTGACACTTTTCTCAGTGAACAAGATGAATTTGGTGGTACAGTACACTAAACTCCACCTATGCAAAGTACAATAACGCTGATAGAATCCCCTCAGACCAGAAGCTGCTCTGTGGCCACGGAGGAGGAGCACTGGTGTGATGGTGTAGAGAAGCGGGAGGGGGAACACTAGTGTAGAGGAATGAGGAGGAGGAACACTGGTGTGATGGTGTAGAGAAGCGGGAGGGGGAACACTAGTGTAGAGGAATGAGGAGGAGGAACACTGGTGTGATGGTGTAGAGAAGCGGGAGGGGGAACACTAGTGTAGAGGAATGAGGAGGAGGAACACTGGGTCAAAGAGGGGAAAGAAATTCTGTACCACCCAGACTTCCAAAACAAACCAGTCTTTGTAAGCCTCTTTTCCTGTTAAGAGTTGGGAGCGGAAGAAAGACAGCTTCTAATGCCAGTCAGTTTGCTTTCAGTGCTCGCACAAAGTCAGTTTGCTTTCAGTGCTCGCACAAAGTCAGTTTGCTTTCAGTGCTCGCACAAAGTCAGTTTGCTTTCAGTGCTCGCACAAAGTCAGTTTGCTTTCAGTGCTCGCACAAAGTCAGTTTGCTTTCAGTGCTCGCACAAAGTCAGTTTCTCTCACACCGAAGTCTCCTGATACAGTACAGGGATCTGGCCTGGCTTCCCATTCACATGCAGCTCTGCATGCCTTTGTACCTGTTAGGCTCCTTTTAAAATCCACTGGGCTATTTCTATGGGAGAGCTGTGTGCAGACTTCATAGAAGCTGGCTTCTAGTGTGTGTATGTACACAATCGCCGCCTGTATGCGTCACATTACGCATGCTTAGGTTAATGCTCTGCTTCCACTGAACGCTCCTTCCGGCGAAGACTAGTGAGCTTAAAAAAGTGTTCACTTGCGTGCTACTCATCTATAATGATCGCTGTAACTATGGTTACAAAAACAAGATGGCTGCATTTTCTCATGTACATTGGGAGTGAGGCTGATTGGAGGAATGCATCAGGTGATGAAGTGTCATGGTCCTTTCAGAGAGGGAGAGAGACCTACAGTAGGAAGGCACAAAGCTTTTAATGCACGATTAAAACAAACTGGAGGAAACCATGGTAACACAGCAGATAGATTTTATTTTCACTACAAAAAAACAAACAAAAAAAAAGCCATCAAGAGCATCATTTTAAAGCAGAGCAACATCGAACCCCCCTCCCTCCCCCGACTATTAAGCAGAAGGAAAGCATTTTTAGTCCGGTTAAAGACTAACCCAAATACATCGCTTTCATTTCACGTGTAGCCTCTGTTATTAAAGCATGTACGGAAGAGGGTTGGGGTTTGAGACCCATTCAAAACTTAAACATTCAAAAAAGAAAATGGGAGGGGGGGGGGAATATTGCATACCAGGAAACATAATGGGGACCATAAAGGCTAAATGGTCAAACGTCTAGCATGTAGGAAGTTGTGCATGATCCAAACACCACGGTGGGTCATAATAACAATAATTATAACGATGTCAAATGCAAAGTTTCAGAAATGTTTCAATGAACCACTTACTAGAAAGGCTATAGTGGTCATGTGATTCATTAAAAGGATCGCAGACCAGAAGGCCTGAAACAACTAGTCTTCAATCATCCACAAAATGTTACTCATGATCCAATTATTGTCGTTAATAGATGAGTTTAATGCATTTGAACTTAACATGATACTGAAATTGCAGGTCCAGGTTGGTTGTTAACAGTGGTAGGATAAAAACCCTTTGTGGTCTGCTTAGTAACAGTGATTGCACGACGTCAGCTTGGAGCTAATTTATGAATTGACCATGAAACGGAATACTGCAACAAAATTAAAGCATAATCGTCAAGTCACTTTCCTGAAAATCGATTTTCGAAAATGCTTGAATCGAATAACAGCTCTTTTTTTCCCCTCTGCTCACTAATACGAAACAAATTAAATGGCCCTATACATTGCTTTATACTTACATATATCAAATATTGATTATCCTCTCCTCCAATACATTCAACATGTAGATTCATAAGCATGAGGGATGATACGCAATGTCTTATCAAGTAGATTTATTGTAATCCAGACTAGGTTATCATAATACAATCCAGAGACAGACCTACATACGTAGCTAGGTTCGAGTTTTAAGCTAGTTCTGTTGAAAAGTGAAATAAAATGACCTTTTCTTGACATATTCTATGTTTTTGAGGGTGGGGTTGGGAAATGCATAGGACAGGATCACTCATCCCTCCTCGGGAGCGTTTGTTTTTTCTCTCCTGTTTACACATGGCTTTCATAGATCACCTGACCAGGCTGTAGCTTAGTAGTAACCTCTGGCTCCACCTCTGCCTCCAACCCCACCTCCTCTACTGGCTCCTGCTCAGAACCCTGCTCCTCTTGCTGCTGCTCCTCCTCCTCCTCCAGGTGAAGGGGAGCCAACGGGGGAGGAGACAAGGGAGTGGGCGTGGCCTCAGCCAGAGCCGGAGCCTCCATGGGCAGCGGGGGGTGGATGGACACCTGGATGGCGATGTGCTGAGGCTGCTCGTGCAACGACGCGTCGTCGGAATCCGCTGCAGGGGATCCGGAACGCTCCCTCTCTCTCTCCCGGAGGACGGTGAAGACGTCGCCGGGCCCCACCCCGACCAGGGCCCCCTGCACCAGGGCCGCCCGGCATCCCGATGCCCCATCCAGGTGGTGCCCCTCTGGGGCCTGTCGGAGGAACGTGTGCCTCATCTCCTCAACCCCCACCACCTCCAGGATATCCTCCATGAAAGTGCGGCAGTTCATGATGAGGGGGGGCAGCGGGATGCTGCGGGCCAGCTCCTCGATGTAACGGGCAAACTCCATGGTTTTGAACTGGGTCACCTTGGCCAGCTCCAGGGTCTTGGCTGACGTGATGATGGGGATGCGCTTGGCGATCTCAAACGCCTTCTGGAGCTTTAGAGTGGAAGAGAATATGGAATATAACCTCATTGGACATTTAAATATAGGATGGAAAATATTTCACCATTCAAGAATTATTAAAAACATTACATACCCCAGTTACAAACACACACCCCAAAGGCACTATATCTGCGTACGGTCCTCACAAGTATAGTAAGACGGGACACAAACCTTCTCGGCGCCTTCTGTGCGGAAGAAGTCATTAATGGCCTTCTCGGTCTTCTTCAGGTGGCTGCTCATCATGCAGAGGCGCGTGATGTTGAGGATCATGATGATGGTGAAGGTGACGAGGCACACGACCACGTAGTAGGCCCCCAGGTCCCCGTTGTGCAGGACCACCCGCATGGTCACCGTGCAGTTGGCGCTGCCGTGCACGTTGGACGCCATGCACGTGTACTTGCCCCGGTCGGCGAACTTGATGTCGGTGATGTTGAGGATGCCGTCGTCTGTCAGCAGCCACTTGCCACCTGAGAACGAGAGAGAGAGCGCGTCGCTGAAACCAACTTTTCCATATCATGCCAGCCTCATATTTCCTACTCAGGGCCAGTAGTCCAGTCAGTTAGTAAATGGACAATTCTTGACACGAGTTATCGTAATAATCTACAGGTCGTAAAGGATAGACCTAACCAGAAAATATTATGGAACATTGCAACACAAAAAACATTTCACCATAGAAACGGGGGGCCATTTCCCTTTAAGAACTGTTTGTGGTTCCTTCACATGCATTTCCAGGTTGCAGAGACAGCAGTAGCCAGGCTAAGGGGAAGGTATCTGCTACAGTTTGTCATGACAGTCACGGGTAAGAGCTTTTTATAGCTAGAAGCCCAGGCCATCCTTTCTGCGAAGGCCTTGCATTTTACACTGCATATACAGTGGGGCAAAAAAGTATTTAGTCAGCCACCAATTGTGCAGGTTCTCCCACTTAAAAAGATGAGGCCTGTCATTTTCATCATAGCTACACCTCAACTATGACAGACAAAATGAGAAGAAAAAAAATCCAGAAAATCACATTGTAGGATTTTTTATGAATTTATTTGCAAATGGTGGAAAATAAGTATTTGGTCACCTACAAACAAGCAAGACTTCTGGCTCTCACAGACCTGTAACTTCTTTAAGAGGCTCCTCTGTCCTCCACTCTTTACCTGTATTAATGGCACCTGTTTGAACTTATCAGTATAAAAGACACTTGTGATCATTTTGACCCCACGGGGTGAGATCTTGCGTGGAGCCCCAGATCGAGGGAGATTATCAGTGGTCTTGTATGTCTTCCATTTCCTAATAATTGCTCCCACAGCTGATTTCTTCAAACCAAGCTGCTTACCTATTGCAGATTCAGTCTTTCCAGCCTGGTGCAGGTCTACACTTTTGTTTCTGGTGTCCTTTGGCAGCTCTTTGGTCTTGGCCATAGTGGAGTTTGGAGTGACTATTTGAGGTTGTGGACAGGTGTCTTTTATACTGATAACAAGTTCAAACAGGTGCCATTAATACAGGTAAAGAGTGGAGGACAGAGGAGCCTCTTAAAGAAGTAGTTACAAGTCTGTGAGAGCCAGAAATCTTGCTTGTTTGTAGGTGACCAAATACTTATTTTCCACCATAATTTGCAAATAAATTCTTTTTAAAAAATCCTACAAATGTGATATCCTGGATTTTTTTTCTCATTATGTCTGCCATAGTTGAAGTGTACCTATGATGAAAATTACAGGCCTCTCATCTTTTTAAGTGGGAGAACTTGCACAATTGGTGGCTGACTAAATACTTTTATGCCCCACTGTATAGACTGGATTGGTAATTCCCATTTATGTCAACATACCCCCCCCGTTCTGATCATTCCATTTCTATTCTTCCACTGTATGCCTAGTTCTGATCATACTGTTTCTATTCTTCCACTGTATGCCTAGTTCTGATCATTCTATTTCTATTCTTCCACTGTATGCCTAGTTCTGATCACTGTTTCTATTCTTCCACTGTATGCCTAGTTCTGATCATTCTATTCTCCCACTGTATGCCTAGTTCTGATCATTCTATTTCTATTCTTCCACTGTATGCCTAGTTCTGATCATTCTATTTCTATTCTTCCACTGTATGCCTAGTTCTGATCATTCTATTTCTATTCTTCCACTGTAGGCCTAGTTCTGATCATTCTATTTCTATTCTTCCACTGTATGCCTAGTTCTGATCATACTGTTTCTATTCTTCCACTGTATGCCTAGTTCTGACCATACCGTTTCTATTCTTCCACTGTATGCCTAGTTCTGATCATACCGTTTCTATTCTTCCACTGTATGCCTAGTTCTGATCATACCGTTTCTATTCTTCCACTGTATGCCTAGTTCTGATCATTCCGTTTCTATTCTTCCACTGTAGGCCTAGTTCTGATCATTCCGTTTCTATTCTTCCACTGTAGGCCTAGTTCTGATCATTCCGTTTCTATTCTTCCACTGTAGGCCTAGTTCTGATCATTCCGTTTCTATTCTTCCACTGTAGGCCTAGTTCTGATCATTCCGTTTCTATTCTTCCACTGTAGGCCTAGTTCTGATCATTCCATTTCTATTCTTCCACTGTAGGCCTAGTTCTGATCATTCCATTTCTATTCTTCCACTGTAGGCCTAGTTCTGATCATTCCATTTCTATTCTTCCACTGTAGGCCTAGTTCTGATCATTCCATTTCTATTCTTCCACTGTAGGCCTAGTTCTGATCATTCCATTTCTATTCTTCCACTGTAGGCCTAGTTCTGATCATTCCATTTCTATTCTTCCACTGTAGGCCTAGTTCTGATCATTCCATTTCTATTCTTCCACTGTAGGCCTAATTCTGGGGCCAGAAACCACTCTATAGCTCCCTCACCTTACCTCTGGAATCAGGCTAGACCTTGGCGGATTTAGGTATGGGCGACATGGGGTGCCCGCACAATGTTGTTGTTGTAAGGGTGATATTCGCGTGGTCGGTTTTCTATCACTCTTTTGCACGTCACATCAATGATATCATGTCACCTTGTGGGTCAGTTAAACTTGTCGGAGTGGGCAGCCCCGATTCTAGTTTGTGAGCTAGGCAGGCTACTGCCTGGGGAGGTCTCCCTCTCAGAAGTATGCGATGGGGCGGGGTAGGTTGACCTCAGGTCTCCCCACTGGAAACCAGAGGTAGGGGGAGCGGGGGAATCAAATAGTGCACCTCTAACTTTGTACAGTACTAATGCAATTAGTAAAATCAGTCACACTACGAAATGCTACCAAATAAACCACAATTCATTCATAACACTGTGGCTATATAGTTTCACAGACATATTGTTGCATTCTTTTTCTGGTTTGTGCAAAATCGTTAAGAATAATATAAAACCAGTCTGCACACCACCAAGGTGAATCGGTTTAGTCCTGACTCTTGGTTGACATTGTTGGGGGATGGGTAATGTAGTCCTGACTCTTGGTTGACAGTGTTGGGGGATGGGTAATGTAGTCCTGACTCTTGGTTGACAGTGTTGGGGGATGGGTAATGTAGTCCTGACTCTTGGTTGACAGTGTTGGGGGATGGGTAATGTAGTCCTGACTCTTGGTTGACAGTGTTGGGGGATGGGTAATGTAGTCCTGACTCTTGGTTGACAGTGTTGGGGGATTGGTAATGTAGTCCTGACTCTTGGTTGACAGTGTTGGGGGATGGGTAATGTATTGATGCTCCAGTGCCAAATCAACACAAATGGATAAGGTCTAAGCCATCAGGTACCAAGTTTAGGAAAAAGAGGAAAGAGAAACACACAAAAGATAAAAGGTATGCAGCCATGTCATCTCTTTATGAGTATATTATTAAGCATGTAATGAAATAGGCTAGCCTAACACTTGTTAGCCTGTTGCTTGCTATGCTATTACACCTAGGGCGACAATATTCCATTTTCTGACCAACTAGCTTACATAACATTGGATATCATTTCACAGTTTCATCATGATAATGTGTGTAGCCTGCTGCAAAATGACTACAACTTAACTAGCACATCATTGATTTGGTTAACTTTCATTGAGGTGACATAAAGGTTATCTGTGATTGTATTGACTAGGCCCTCAGCTCAGTTAGGGACATTTCCAATGCTGTGGGCTGACTTAAAATCACATCTAATTTTATTTGTCACATACACATGGTGAGCAGATGTTAATGCGAGTGTAGCGAAATGCTTGTGCTTCTAGTTCCGACAATGCAGTAATAACCAACGAGTAATCTTAACAATTCCACAACTACTACCTTATACACAAGGGATAAAGAATATGTACATAAAGATATATGAAAGAGTGATCGTACAGAACGGCATAGGCAAGATGCAGTAGAAGATATCGAGTACAGTATATACATGTGAGAATTGTAGGGTATGTAAACATAAAAATGGCATAGTTTAAAGTGGCTATTGATGCATGTATTACATAAAGATGGCAAGATGAAGTAGATGGTATACAGTACATTATATACATATACGAGATGAGTAATGTAGGGTATGTAAACATTATATTAAGTGGCATTGTTTAAAGTGGCTAGTGATACATTTTTTACATCAATTTCCATTATTAAAGTGAGCTGGTGTTGAGTCAGTATGTTGGCAGCAGCCACACAATGTTAGTGGTGGCTGTTTAACCAGTTAAGACTAGGGCTGAATACTGCCCCCTTTGGAGAAAGTGCGTGCCCATAGTAAACTGAAAATATTTAGAAAACACTCTAAAGTTTCTAAAACCGTTTAAATTATGTCTGTATGTAAAGCAGAACTCTCAGGGCAGCCTTTCTCTCAAACGCTCTCTTGTGAAGAGAAAAGTTGGGTCAACTTTGACGTCATCGCCCCCACCCAGGCAGCTACCGATCTGGGAACAGTATGTATTTGTTCAGCGCGATGCCTGCTTTCAAATGGCGCATTCATTTACATTTACATTTAAGTCATTTAGCAGACGCTCTTATCCAGAGCGACTTACAAATTCATTGTGAGAATCCCACGAGCCGTCGTTTGGCGGGCGAAAACGCTCGTGTCAATCTCAAATTACATGCACTCTATTGCGCGCGGCCGATTTGGGGAACGTTCTTTTCCATGATCCAGCAATTGAAGCCGGTTTGTCTGTTCGCGCTGTTTATTGTTTTACATGTTAAAAACATCAAAGCTCGATTCTGCACATAGTTTGACCAGTTTAGTCGACATATAATATGTAAATTGGAAGTTTTGATGCGCAAGAGTGCTGGACCAGAAGTCATTTTGGATGCATTTCAGCTGAAGCTGTTAGCATATGCTAATACAGAGACACACAACGTGAAACCTACGTCTTCTGATCGAAGAACATCAAAGGTAAGGGAATATTTATGTGGTTATTTTGGGTTTCTGTGGACTCCAAACGTAGAGGAGACATATTGCTAATATCTGAGCGCCGTCTCATTGTATAGCCCAGTGAACGATTTCTGTAACGTTAAAAATAAATTTAATACAGCGGTTGCATTAAGAAGAAGTGTATCTTTGTCACTATATGTAGGAAATGTATATTTAGTCATGTTTATTGCTTGTTATCTGACGTTATCTGTCGGAGCCATCATTTCTCCGGACATTTGAGTAGCATTTTTTGAAATGTCGTCATTGTAAACCGAGATTTATGGATATAAATGGCATATTATTGAAAACAAATTAAATGTACTGTGTAACATGTAATATTACTGTCATCTGATGAAGATTTTCAAAAGGTTAGTGAATTATTTATTTTTTAATCCTACTTTTAAATTTTATATTTTCTGGGACAAAATGGCTGCCGCTTGTCTTTTGTTTCGGTGGTGATCTAATATAAATATGTGCTATGTTTTCGCCGTAAAACATTTTAGAAATCTGACTTGCTGTGTAGATGAACAAGGTGTTTATCTTTCATTTGAGCTATTGGACTTGTTAATGTGTGGAGGTTAAATATTTCTACGAATATTTTTTTGCATTTTGCATTATGGTAATGAGCTTGAGCCGTAGTCACGATCCCGGATCCGGGATGGGTCGCCGCAAGAAGTTGATGGCCTTGAGATAAAGCTGTTTTTCAGTCTCTCGGTCCCTGCTTTGATGCACCTGTACTGACCTCGCCTTCTGGATGATAGCGGGGTGAACAGGCAGTGGCTCGGGTGGTTGTTGTCCTTGATGACCTTTATGACCTTCCTGTGACATTGAGTGGTGTAGGTGTCCTGGAGGGCAGGTAGTTTGCCCCCGGTGATGCGTTGTGCAGACCTTCTGGAAAGCCTTATGGTTGTGGGCGGAGCAGTTGCCGTTCCAGGCGGTGATACATCCCGACAGGATGCTCTCGATTGTGCATCTGTAGAAGTTTGTGAGTGCTTTTGGTGACAAGCCGAATTTCTTCAGCCTCCTGAGGTTGAAGAGGCGCTGCTACGCCTTCTTCACAACGCTGTCTGTGTCGGTGGACCAATTAAGTTTGTCCATGATGTGTACGCCGAGGAACTTAAAACTTACTACCCTCTCCACTGCGGTCCCGTCGATGTGGATAGGGGGGGTGCTCCCTCTGCTGTTTCCTGAAGCCTACGATCATCTCCTTTGTTTTGTTGACATGAGTGGGAGGTTATTTTCCTGACACCACACTCAGAGGGCCCTCACCTCCTCCCTGTAGGCAGTCTCGTTGTTGTTGGTAATCAAGCCTACCACTAGTGTCGTCCGCAAACTTGATGATTGAGTTGGGAGGCGTGCATGGCCACGCAGTCGTGGGTGAACAGGGAGTACAGGAGAGGGCTCAGAACGCACCCTTGTGGAGCCCCAGTGTTGAGGATCAGCGGGGTGGAGATGTTGTTACCTACCCTCACCACCTGGGGGGCGGCCCGTCAGGAAGTCCAGTACCCAGTTGCACAGGGCGGGGTCGAGACCCAGGGTCTCAGTCTTGATGACGAGTTGAGGGTACTATGGTCTTAAAATGTGGAGCTGTAGTCGATGAACAGCATTCTCACATAGGTATTCCTCTTGTCCAGATCCGTTAGGGCAGTGTAGAGTGTGGTTGCGATTGCGTCGTCTGTGTACCTATTGGGGCGGTAAGCAAATTGTAGTGGGTCTAGGGTGTCAGGTAGGGTGGAGGTGATATGGTCCTTGACTAGTCTCTCAAAGCACTTCATGATGATGGAAGTGAGTGCTACGGGCGGTAGTCGTTTAGCTCAGTTACCTTAGCTTTCTTGGGAACAGGAATAATGGCCCTCTTGAAGCATGTGGGAACAGCAGACTGGGATAAGGATTGATTGAATATGTCTGTAAACACACCAGCCAGCTGGTCTGAGTAATGCTCTGAGGACGCGGCTGGGGATGCCGTCTGGGCCTGCAGCCTTGCTAGGGTTAACATGTTTAAATGTCCACAGGTGGGGGTTGTGCTTACAGCCCAACACCGTGCAGGACGTTTGGCATTTGCCAGAGAACACCAAGATTGGCAAATTTGCCACTGGCGCCCTGTGCTCTTCACAGATGAAAGCAGGTTCACACTGAGCACATGTGACAGACGTGACAGAGTCTGGAGACGCCGTGGAGAACATTCTGCTGCCTGCAACATCCTCCAGCATGACCGGTTTGGCGGTGGGTCAGTCATGGTGTGGGGTGGCATTTCTTTGGGGGGAGGCCGCACAGCCCTCCTTGTGCTCGCCAGAGGAAGCCTGACTGCCATTAGGTACCGAGATGAGATCCTCAGACCCCTTGTGAGACCATATGCTGGTGCGGTTGGCCCTGGGTTCCTCCTAATGCAAGACAATGCTAGACCTCATATGGCTGGAGTGTGTCAGCAGTTCCTGCAAGAGGAAGGACTCAATGCGAGCTCACAGAACAGGGCTCCGGAAGGCCGAGCGGAAATGGAGGAAAACTCGCCTCCCTGCGGACCTGGCATCCTTTCACTCCCTCCTCTCTACATTTTCCTCCTCTGTCTCTGCTGCTAAAGCCACTTTCTACCACTCTAAATTCCAAGCATCTGCCTCTAACCCTAGGAAGCTCTTTGCCACATTCTCCTCCCTCCTGAATTCTCCTCCCCCTCCCCCCCCTCCTCCCTCTCTGCAGATGACTTCGTCAACCATTTTGAAAAGAAGATCGACGACATCCGATCCTCGTTTGCTAAGTCAAACAACACCGCTGGTTCTGCTCACACTGCCCTACCCTGTGCTCTGACCTCTTTCTCCCTCTCTCTCCAGATGAAATCTCGCGTCTTGTGACGGCCGGCCGCCCAACAACCTGCCCGCTCGACCCTATCCCCTCCTCTCTTCTCCAGACCATTTCCGGAGACCTTCTCCCTTACCTCACCTCGCTCATCAACTTATCCCTGACCGCTGGCTACGTCCCTTCCGTCTTCAAGAGAGCGAGAGTTGCACCCCTTCTGAAAAAACCTACACTCGATCCCTCCGATGTCAACAACTACAGACCAGTATCCCTTCTTTCTTTTCTCTCAAAAACTCTTGAACGTGCCGTCCTTGGTCAGCTCTCCCGCTATCTCTCTCAGAATGACCTTCTTGATCCAAATCAGTCAGGTTTCAAGACTAGTCATTCAACTGAGACTGCTCTTCTCTGTATCACGGAGGCGCTCCGCACCGCTAAAGCTAACTCTCTCTCCTCTGCTCTCATCCTTCTAGACCTATCGGCTGCCTTCGATACTGTGAACCATCAGATCCTCCTCTCCACCCTCTCCGAGTTGGGCATCTCCGGCGCGGCCCATGCTTGGATTGCGTCCTACCTGACAGGTCGCTCCTACCAGGTGGCGTGGCGAGAATCTGTCTCCTCACCACGCGATCTCACCACTGGTGTCCCCCAGGGCTCTGTTCTAGGCCCTCTCCTATTCTCGCTATACACCAAGTCACTTGGCTCTGTCATAACCTCACATGGTCTCTCCTATCATTGCTATGCAGACGACACACAATTAATCTTCTCCTTTCCCCCTTCTGATGACCAGGTGGCGAATCGCATCTCTGCATGTCTGGCAGACATATCAGTGTGGATGACGGATCACCACCTCAAGCTGAACTTCGGCAAGACGGAGCTGCTCTTCCTCCCGGGGAAGGACTGCCCGTTCCATGATCTCGCCATCACGGTTGACAACTCCATTGTGTCCTCCTCCCAGAGCGCTAAGAACCTTGGCGTGATCCTGGACAACAAACTGTCGTTCTCAACTAACATCAAGGCGGTGGCCCGTTCCTGTAGGTTCATGCTCTACAACATCCGCAGAGTACGACCCTGCCTCACACAGGAAGCGGCGCAGGTCCTAATCCAGGCACTTGTCATCTCCCGTCTGGATTACTGCAACTCGCTGTTGGCTGGGCTCCCTGCCTGTGCCATTAAACCCCTACAACTCATCCAGAACGCCGCAGCCCGTCTAGTGTTCAACCTTCCCAAGTTCTCTCACGTCACCCCGCTCCTCCGCTCTCTCCACTGGCTTCCAGTTGAAGCTCGCATCCGCTACAAGACCATGGTGCTTGCCTACGGAGCTGTGAGGGGAACGGCACCTCAGTACCTCCAGGCTCTGATCAGGCCCTACACCCAAATAAGGGCACTGCGTTCATCCACCTCTGGCCTGCTCGCCTCCCTACCACTGAGGAAGTACAGTTCCCGCTCAGCTCAGTCAAAACTGTTCGCTGCTCTGGCTCCCCAATGGTGGAACAAACTCCCTCACGACGCCAGGACAGCGGAGTCAATCACCACCTTCCGGAGACACCTGAAACCCCACCTCTTTAAGGAATACCTAGGATAGGATAAAGTAATCCTTCTCACCCCCCCCCCCTTAAAATATTTAGATGCACTATTGTAAAGTGGTTGTTCCACTGGATGTCATAAGGTGAATGCACCAATTTGTAAGTCGCTCTGGATAAGAGCGTCTGCTAAATGACTTAAATGTAAATGTAAATGAAGGCATTGATGCTATGGATTGGCCCGCCCGTTCCCCAGACCTGAATCCAATTGAGCACATCTGGGATATCATGTCTCGCTCCATCCACCAACAGACTGTCCAGGAGTTGGCGGATGCTTTAGTCCAGGTCTGGGAGGAGATCCCTCAGGAAACCATCCGCCAGCTCATCAGGAGCATGCCCAGGCGTTGTAGGGAGGTCATACAGGCACGTGGAGGCCACACACACACTACTGAGCCTCATTTTGACTTGTTTTAAGGACATTACATCAAAGTTGGATCAGCCCGTAGTGTGGTTTTCCAATTTAATTTTGAGTGTGACTCCAAATCCAGACCTCCATGGGTTGATACATTTGATTTCAATTGATAATTTGTGTGTGATTTTGTTGTCAGCACATTCAACTATGTAAAGAAAAAAGTATTTAATAAGAATATTTCATTCATTCAGATCTAGGATGTGTTATTTTAGTGTTCCCTTTATTTTTTTGAGCAGTGTATTTAGTCTTTTGGGGTGTCTTATGCCTAGAATTAGCAATGGCGATTGTATTGTTAATTTGGTTCCGATTCTGAAAGTGTGATAAATTGTGCATATTGACAAGCCATACAAGCTACAACCACCACTGAGGCTACTAATGGACTAACTGCATGCCTTGTTGTTTTTGGCACAGAGCTCAATTCATTCAATATTTCAAGCAATCTTGGCCTATAAAATACATGCTCAATCAATTAACTGTAACAAACTGCAATTCATTAATCCATTGTGGTTTTCATTTTGAGTCATAATATGATTCCTATTGAATCGATATTATTTCTTCCTGCAGGACTGTCCTTGAGGCCGCAATCCAGGAACCAGCTACTTTGCACTTGAAATCCATGTTTTATCCTGAAACCCCCTGCAGTGGACCAGAGTTTATGACCTTCCTCTAATTACTGATATTATTTTCTTGAAGAGTTTGAGCTGAACGAATAGGCGGGCAGAGAGGTGCCACTAACTTGTTTATTCCATGGCTGGGTCCCAAATGGCAGTGCACTACATCTGATCAGGGCCCAAAGGGGCTCTGGTCAAAAGTAGTGGGTCCTGATCAAAAGTAGTGCACAAAATAGGGAGCCATTTGGGACACCGCCCATTTGTTAAATATTTAAATAGAGGGTGGGGCTGAGGGACAATGGAATCCGTCTGGAAAAATACCACATGGTGCTTGTTGGTTAACAACAGGGAAACAAACAAGTAGTCATGTAAATGTGAAACCACAAGCAAGTAGCCAGCCAAACATTAAATCATGTTACAACATCTGTTGACTATTGAAAATTGGTTCTTCTTTGTCTACTACTACATTGATGTGTGAACTGCTCACTAAACTAATCTTGGTATATCCAATGTATTAAGAAGCTCCGTTGTATCGGGGCAAAATAAATGTCATCCAGGCTATATTTCACCATGGGTCTACATTGGCCACTAATTCTCCTATCATCGCATGAAGTGTCATCTACCATTACAACAACTACATAGGTATGTTATTAGACTGTGGCTGGATGGATGATTTCATGTTCCTCCATATTTTGAAAGCTCATCCTGAGTGGGTTGCTGACACACACACACCACCACACACACACACACACACACAGACAGAGAGAGAGACAGAAACCGATTCTAGAGCCTGAATAGTGTTGGGCTTGAGACGGAGAATGAATAGCGCAGTGCACACACACACACACACACTTAATCCATCAATCCTCCAGCCGGTCTGTTGTGTCTCTAGAAAACCTGAATGGGTACAGGAAATGTATTCAGACACCGGACATACATTTCAATGAGAAGGACTTCTAAATGTATACCCCCGTGTAAAGTGTTCCCAGGCTCACTTTGACGCGTGTGTGGAATCAAGAGCTAACAAACAGCGGCAAAAGCCGTGAAAGCAAAAGGAAAGTCATGTTCAACAGGGAAGAAGCGACTCCTATTCATGGGTTGCACATTGCGTCACAATATTGTTTCGAACAAAGTATCAAGTATCTACAGACAGCCTAAGTAGTGGCCGTGACCACCGATCTGCACCCATATAGGCTAGAGTAGATAGACTACAACTGAATGAGAGAACCACGACGACAACATCATATTAAAAAGCCATTACCATGTAATGTATCAAGTATCTACAGTTAAGCAGTGGCCGTGACTTTTGAACTCCAACGTTTTGGAAAAAGAGCCAACTGGCCAGCTTGTTTGATTTGTTGTCATAATAATCATGACATTGATGAATGATTGTTATCACCCCCCCCCCCCCCCCATCTACAGGGTTGGCATTGCATCATCACTACAATAATCCCCTTCATAGGCATAATAGTCTGTCATAATGGCACTAGTAAAGTGTTACCTTCCTATCGCCCCCTCTTTCTGTCCCTCTCTTTCCCTGTCCCTCCCTCTGTTGTCCACAGTTGGACTTAAAATAGCCTTTAGCCTGACAGTTCAAGTTGGTTTGAGAAAAAATGTCTGTGGAACAGCTGCTGATTGTGAGGCCAGAGCAACATCAGGGCATTCTTTATAATTATACAAACTTGACTTACTTGTCTCGGTGTCTAGCAGGTCTCCGTGCGAGTTGAACCACTGTACAGTCGGGTCAGGGTCTCCAGTGACGTTGCAATCAATCAGCGCGCAGTTGCCCTCACGGGCGATAATCTGCTTTACTTTCGAGAACAGGAGGGGGACAAATCCACCATCTGCCACCGTACCGTTTTCCGTGCTGTTTCCATCTGAAACCGCCGATAAGGCCGCGGTGGCGTGGAGGCTAATAACGGCCAGTAGAAAGAAGCCTAAAGCGTAGCTGCTTGCCCGATGCATTTTTTTGTCTTCCTGACGGTCGCCTTCACCAGATAAGAGTTTGTCATGCCACTCGCATCTTTATGCTCAATATACTGACAATATACTGACAATCTCCTGGTGGTGGTAATGAATGGCTATTTGGTATTCTGCTCCGAATCCTGAACCATTCCACTGAAAAGAGAAAAGACAAAGCAACCATGAACATTGTGAACAGTCCGTTGGTTTATTAAACATCATTTTGGTTCAGCAGAGAGATCACCTATTAAGAACAGGGCCCAATGTATTTAACATTTCTGGTTTATAATTAACCCCCTCGAGCAAATAGTCGATGACTCTGACAACAACAAAAAAACACACAAAAACAGGGTTTGACTACCAAGCGAACAATGTGACATTGACATTGTTGTTGCAGCAGACTATACTAGTGCTGCTGGAACAGTGCATTTTGTTACAACATAACTAGAGCTGCAATGTAACTTAACAGACATGACATGCCTGTATTTTTATTAGGCCCTAGCTACGTTAGTAGTATTGTTGTCTAAAATCAGTTACGAGTTTGATAACAATATTACATCAATAGAAGTATTGATAAGTACCACTGCTAGTTAGTTGACATTTTACATGCAACATAGTAGCTAACCTAGTTAGCTAACAAGTCTAGCTATTTGGGATGTTTTTGCACACTAGCAGCTAACGCAACTGGAGGCAAAATCGCGGGGTTTAGCTATAAAACTAACGCTAACGGGTTGTAAAACTAGCTAGCTTATCTGATATAATTTATAGACGACACTATATAAACGGTGAAGTAGCTCACATAATATAGTTAACTCCATGTAAGGTTGGCTAATAGAGAGGGAAAAAAACTAAGATTAGTCCACTAATGTAAGCAATCATAGCTCGCTCGCTAGTTCACTCGCAATAACCTTATCTTGCCGAATAACGTTTTCCAATAACATCTGATAGCATACTTACAATTTCATTTAACTTACAGGCGTTCAATCGTAAAGAAGGAGAGATCACAGTGTGTCTTTCGGCCTTTGCTGCATTCCGCTATGTCTTCGACGTCCTCATCGCTCTTCGGTTCTCTCTTGCTCAGCTGGCCGCGTGACACAACATTCGGGTCGTTGCAGCATTCGGCTTCCCTAGAATCCCTACCCGAGTCAAATTACCAACAGGCAGCAAGAAAAAACTAGGTCAGTCATTGGCCACGCAACAACTTTATTATGTGATCGTATTAAAATGGATCCACATGCCCAAAGAAACATGATTGGATTAACTAGAATAGTACAGTACAGTATCCTACGTGAATGTGTCATCAGTGGAATTAGATGTAGATAGAAATGTAGGCCATATTTCACCCCCCCCCCAAAAAAATGCAATCAATGAAAACATCACTTATTGTTCCAAAAAACGATTTTACATGAATGAAGTCCATTCATGCACCGGGCTGTATAGACTATTTTTAGGACATTCTGCTTTGTCTGCCCTTTCTATTGAGTCTTAGACTACAGTTCTTCAAGCACTTAACAGAGGCCAGTGTCTCACTCTGTCTCAGATCCAGGCCGTTTGCCATCATCAACCACTGCATTGTTCCAATCTGACAGACAGAACTACAGCACTTAAGACTCATGAAGAACCCCAAATGCCAGGGCACTTAATTTTGTGGTGGTTCTATTGAATCCTTTGACTTCACTTTGTATATAAAAATGACCGATGAGATGAGTAATTAATCAGAAAATAACTAGTTTACAAACATTACATCAAGACAATTAGTAACTACTCCACTCGTTCTCCACACTCTCCAATCCCTCCTCACGCAAACAGACAGACAAACAGCCATACTGTTGTGGTCAAAAGAATGCATAAAGTTCAGGAGAAGAGAGAGAAAAAAGTGTTTTGCTTAACCCAAGTTTGTCAATTTTGCCTTCCGGAGTGGATTATTGACCGACATTTGTCACTGCTTTAAAAGCACAAATCAAACTCTGAAATTGACACAGGCTATTAAAAGACTCAATCCATTGATCCATTCATCAATAATACTAGCTATCTCACATTGGCAAGTGTTGATATTGAGGAAAGTGTGTCATTGACCCAATAGATATCAGGAACACAACACAGCAGAGTTTCAAGGAACTGGAAGTTCAGTTCGAAGCAGGAGTGAGACGGGGGGTTTAAAACTGTACACAAACACTCCTCCTAAGCACCGTACACACAGTGGCCTTGTGTGTCTGGCCTCCACAGCTCTTAAAGCCGCTACATACTGGAGCAGTGAAAACATTCTAAGTCACATGAGGTCACAATTTTCAAAGGAATCCCAACAAACAACAGTCCTGACCGTTGTAACGCCCTGGTGGTAGAAAATGGTAACACGCGAGCACACACACACACACACACACACACACACACACACACACACTGTAACAAAATCTTTTAATTTACTTTCCCGCAACAAAAATCATGACAATATAACAGTGCATGGATCAATCAACTGTTACATTTTCTCTAATATCACTAGCCACTTTAAACAATGCTAGCTTATATAATGTTACTTACCCTACATTATTCATCTCATATGCATATGTATATACTGTACTCTACATCATCGACTGCATCCTTATGTAATACATGTATCACTAGCCACTTTAACTATGCCACTTTGTTTACTTTGTCTACACACTCATCTCATATGTATATACTGTACTCGATACCATCTACTGTATGCTGCTCTGTACCATCACTCATTCATATATCCTTATGTACATATTCCTTATCCCCTTACACTGTGTATAAGACAGTAGTTTTGGAATTGTTAGTTAGATGACTTGTTGGTTATCACTGCATTGTCGGAACTAGAAGCACAAGCATTTCGCTACACTCGCATTAACATCTGCTAACCATGTGTATGTGACAAATAAAATTGGATTTGATTTGATTTAATCTTTACAAATGTATACTGAACAAAAATATAAATGTAACATGTGAAGTGTTGGTACCATGTTTCATGAGCTGAAATAAAAGATCCCAGAAATGTTCCATTCGCACAAAAAGCTTATTTTTCTCAAATTTTGTGCACAAATGTGTTTATATCCCCGTTAGTGAGCATTTGTCTTTTATCATGATAATCCATCTACCTGACAGGTGTTGCATATCAAGAAGCTAATTAAACAGCATGATCATTACACAGGTGCACCTTAAAATGTGCAGTTTTGTGACCCAACACAATTCTACAGATGATTCAAGTTGAGGGAGCGTGCAATTGGCATGCTGACTGCGGAAATGTCAACCAGAGCTGTTGCTAGAGAATTGAATGTTAATTTCTCTGCCATAAGCCGCCTTCAATGTCTTTTTAGAGAATTTGGCAGTGCGTTCAATCGGCCTCACAACCGCAGACCACGTGTATGGCGTTGTGTGGGTGAGCGGTTTGCTGATGTCAACATTGTGAACAGAGTGCCCCATGGTGTCGGTGGGGTTATGGTATGGGCAGGCATAAGTTACGGACAATGAACACAATTGCATTTTATCGATGGCAATTTGAATGCACAGATATATCGTAACAAGACCCTGAGGCCCATTGTCATGCCATTCATCCGCCGCCATCACCTCCTGTTTCATGATAATTCAAAATGTCCCAGTTCTTCCATGGACTGCATACTAACCAGACATGTCACCCACCCATTGAGCATGTTTGGGATGCTCTGGATTGATATGTACGACAGCGTGTTTCAGTTCCCGCCAGCATCCAGAAACTTTTCACAGCCATTGAAGAGGATTGGGACAATTCCCAGTCATGTGAAATCCATAGATTAGGGCCTAATGAATTTATTTAAATTGACTGATTTCCTTATATGAATTGTAACTCACTAAAATCTTTGAATTTGTTGCATGTTGCATTTATATTTTTGTTAAGCGTACATACGGTCTAACATTTCAGTTAAAAACTATGAACGTTTTGGAGTTCAGAAATGCTCGGCTCAAGTAATGATAATTTAGTTGTGGAATTGTAAATAGTGTGACACAGTGTTAGCTACCACGCTAGACCAAGGACTGCAAAACGGTGAATACATTCACAGTCATCTCCAAGGCAACATGCGTACCTTGTCTGGCGTAAATTTGTATCGTTGTGATTGCAGGTGATTCAAGTTTGTGGCATTGATTGCTGACTTCAGGAAGCAGAGGGAACATGCCCCGATCCACATCAATGGGACTGCAGTAGAGTCAGCTGGTTTTAAGTTCCTCAGCGTCCACATCACTGTGGACTTGACGTGGACCAACACCACCACCACTCTTGTCAAGAGGAAGCAACAGCGTCGCTACTTCCTAAGGCGGCTGAAGAAATTCTGCATGAGACCTGGGTCCTCTCCAAATACTATCGCTGCACCACTGAGAGTGCCCTGACTGGTTACATCACGGCCTGGTACGGGAATTGCTCTGTCCACAACCGCAAGGCCCTCCAGCAGGCGGTGAAGACGGCCCAGTACATCACTGGCACTGTGCTCCCACCCATCCAGGGCATCTACTCAAAGCGGTGCCGGAGGAAGGCCCACAGCAGACGGTATCGGAGCCCACACACACAGAGATACCAAATTCTTATGATTGGTAAATACTATAGACTATAAATTGTGCCTTCCTGTATTAAACTTATGCTAAAACGTTTCTTCTATTCTACCGAGCCACTAATGTTCATATTCTTTATATTTGATTATTTCTTATGGTTGTTGCATTGTCGAGAAGGACCCTGCAAATAAGCATTTCGTCAGGCGGTGTATCCCGTACATGAGACTAATAAAAGCTAGTGATTTTGTAATAAATAAATAAAAGATCTCTGCCAATGAAAATAGTTTGTCGTCCAGTTGGTATCTGATGTGCTCCTCACAAAGATTCCTTGATGAGTGCAGAGAGCCTCTTGAAAGCCTGTGGAGAAAGAAAGAGAAGGTACATTTATTACTCATTTATTGCCTTCAAGTGTGTTTGTGTGTGTGTGTGTGTGTGTGGCTGCATTTGCATGCGTGTGTGTTTCTTTACCTCGTCAATCTGTTCCGGTGTGGAGAGGGAGAAGGCCGCTCTGACATAAGGACACGGCTCTGAGCTGTTGATCATGAATACACCTCCAGGGACAAGCAGCACCTACAGTAGGACAACAGAAACATTTTAACCAACCAGCACCTACAGTAGGACAACAGAACATGTTTAACCAATCAGCACCTACAACCAAATATGGACACTAAGACAAAAGGGGACAAAACTGTACTGTTGCGGTTGGTGGCTGTAGACCCTATGAGCTTCAGTCATAGTTAATTTGCTCACTCCCCCTCTCTCTCTCACACACACATCTTGAAGCTCTGAATTATGTATCATAAAACTGCTGCTTGTACAGTAGATTCTGTGTGCTGATATTAAAATAGCTATTACTTTTACCATTTCCCAGACCCACTATGTACATATCCAGCCTTCTATAATCTACTGCAATTGGCTTCAATTGTTTGGTGCAGTGTGAAGAAAATACCCAAATGTTAGATTTTAAAAAGCCCCGATTGGGTTTCCTGTTCGTTCCACATAGAAGCAGACCAATCAGCGTGGATTTGGAGTGTTCTTATGTGGGCAGGGGAAACCGTGGGATTTTAAATCCATTTGCCTTCTTGGATAATGGCAGCTTCACATACTATCCAACATCCTATTTCTGACAAGCACTAGCCCGGGCCCTTAGTGAAAATCTCTTGCTGCTCATCCTGCATTAACGCCAGACAACAAAACAGTAGGGTTACCTGTAGCCAAATTGTTTTTAAAGGAGAAGTTCACTTAATTTGAACCAAATCTCTATTTTCATTGTAAATGGCATGGTATAGAAGTGCCGAATAAACACTTTTTTGGTGGATCTCACTCGCTTTCGAGAAACTTACCCCACCAGTAATATACTTCCTTATGCTTGTTCTGCAGTTGTAGGGGCACAGAAAAACCTGAGCAAAAGCTCCAAAACCACACCGACGCTCTCAGTATGCAGATCTTCCGCTGTTGTACACACAAAACTGTGTCGCGCCGAACTTCATCCGCAACGTTGTATTCCACGATTGTGCGACTCGAGTGATAGATACTTCTCGATGTAGCCCACAATACTTTTCCGTGTGCTCTACATGGAGGTGCAGCACCGCTGCATAGAGGAAACGCCTCAAATGGAATATAACGTCGCAAGTAAAGTTCGGAGTGACACGATTTCACGTGTACAACATCTAAAAGCATCACTATACTGAGAGCATCGCGGTTTCGAAAAGGAGGTATTTGAGTGTTTTTGGAGCCTTTGTTCATGTTTTTCCTTGTGCCCCTACAACTGCAGATAAAACATAAGAAAGTATTTTGCTTTGTGTGGTAAGTTTCTCTAAAACAAGTGAGATCACAAAAAAAAAGTGTCTGGGCCCTTCCTTAACATACCATCGACATCGAAAATAGAGGTTTGGTTCAAATAAAGTAAACGTCTTCTTTGAAGTATCGAAAATATAGAGATATTATAAATGACAGGAACCTCCCAGAGATACAGGACTTCAATGTAAGTGGACTATTTTAAAAACACCAAACATAATCTCATTCAGTCAAACAGGTTGTATTAGTTTAGTCAGTGTATGTGTGACCTGTGGTGGAACCCAGCGATCAGGTGGGCCTGTAGGGTAGAGTTTAGACTGTGTGTGTGTTTGTGTACCAACCTCCTTCTCCATAGCCTTCTCCATGATCAGCTTCTGGGTGTCTGTGACACCATTCACCTTGATCCACAGGAACATGCCTGCAGCTGGGGCGTGCCACTCTGCCACATCTACACACACACACACACACACACACACACACACACACACACACACACACACACACACACACACACACACACACACACACACACACACACACACACACACACACACACACACACACACACACACACACACACACACACACACACACACACACACGAGGGACACAGAAGGGTTAGGTCTAGGTATTGTTTGGTGCAGGGATTTTCTTTCTTATTACCCCTTTGGCAAAGCACTACTTCCTCTGATGCTTTGTGATTTTAACAAGGCACTAGCACTGTGTGAGGTGCTGGCTTCACGAGTCTTTTTTTTAATGTTAGGCTTCAACGGACACAACCATGCGAATGTGAGTGAAACACAAACCTTTGAGACACTTGTCTGCAGAGGAGAGCATGGCATCTCTCTGTGTTCTGTAAAACTCAATCACTCTGAAAGAGATAAGGTTTGTCCATCATACTGTAGAGTGCTGAACTGCTCATATTGTAATCAATACACCCCCCCCCAAAAAAATAAATAATAATAATTGCACAATAACACATAACACAAACAACTCATATCTCTAGCTATATTGACACCATTTATGTGTGTTGTTTATACAGCTGCCAGTGGTACGACCTTTGACCTACCCATCTATGTGGTTGAGGAAGCCTTCTTGACCCCAGCCATGCAGCAGCTGGGACACCATGAGCTGGAGAGGGAGAGATTGAGAGAAGGAGAGAAGGAGAGAAGGAGAGAAGGAGAGAAGGAGAGATTGAGAGAAGGAGAGAAGGAGAGATTGAGAGAAGGAGAGAAGGAGAGATTGAGAGAAGGAGAGAAGGAGAGAAGGAGAGAAGGAGAGAAGGAGAGAAGGAGAGAAGGAGAGAAGGAGAGAAGGAGAGAAGGAGAGATTGAGAGATTGAGAGATTGAGAGATTGAGAGATTGAGAGAAGGAGAGAAGGAGAGAAGGAGAGAAGGAGAGAAGGAGAGAAGGAGAGAAGGAGAGAAGGAGAGAAGGAGAGAAGGAGAGAAGGAGAGAAGGAGAGAAGGAGAGAAGGAGAGAAGGAGAGAAGGTGGAGTAGTCAACACTGCATCTGTTGCATGTTCCAGCGCATTGTGTTGCAAATGGAAGTTAACTCTTTCTGAATTCCATATTGTCTAGAACATTCCATATGTTATATATACCTAATCCTAACTCCCTTCCGTATGCGTGAAAATAACGGGGAGATGTTACGATAACATGATATTCATCAACAAAGAGCAGGCAGCGAGTGGGCGTGACTGTCTCGTTCTGCCACCTCAGGAGAAGTGAATTAGTGTTGCATTAAATGGAAAAATCCAGCATCATGTTGATGTGGCCGGTGACACTTTGCTTCTTGAAAGTCCAATTATCTTGAAAACTTGCCCGCTGACATGCAAAAAACACTATGTTGGGACTGCATCAACCATGGACTAATGAAAACACTATGTTGGGACTGCATCAACCATGGACTAATGAAAACACTATGTTGGGACTGCATCAACCATGGACTAATGAAAACACTATGTTGGGACTGCATCAACCATGGACTAATGAAAACACTATGTTGGGACTGCATCAACCATGGACTAATGAAAACACTATGTTGGGACTGCATCAACCATGGACTAATGAAAAAACTATGTTGGGACTGCATCAACCATGGACTAATGAAAACACTATGTTGGGACTGCATCAACCATGGACTAATGAAAACACTATGTTGGGAATGCATCAACCATGGACTAATGAAAAAAATACCAAAATATTGTTTGAGTGGATTTTTTCATTAACCTCTGTGATGACACGGATTAAACAACTAACGCTCTCTGTCTACTCTCATCTCTATGGGAGAACACAGACAATTATGGCACTAATCTATACTGAGAATGGTACAGTACATTCACAGAATTAAATAGAACACAATATAGTAATCTCTCTCTCGATGGCTGCATTTGTCTGGTTGTTGCTATGGTAACTACTCACATTAAAAATGCTGCCAACTGTCTCTTCCGGGCAAATTAACTTTAAAAAATAAAACAATAATAATCAAGGTCGTATTCACAAGCAACCAAATGGGAAGAAGGCAGGCCAAAACGTGGAGGGACTACCTGAAATGTTAACTACCTTGTTTTACCTTTGGAATCTTTTTTCGCTTTCTGTTGGAGAACGTGTTGCTACTTCGCGCACTACTGAAAACGCAGTTTCATGTTTTGCTGTGATTACAGTCACAGGAAAGAAGCCTCATATGGGATTTAAACAATGACTATAGAGACTAGAGGCAAAGTAGAAAATACAACCAAACATCACATGAAAATAAATATGCCTGAACATATTTATTACTACGTACCATTCATTTTAAAGGGGATGGTACGGCAGTTTACTAAGACATGCATGCTATATTACTTCTTTACATGTGTTTCAGAGCGAATGGTGGGGTAGTTTACTACTAGGTCTACTTTTAAAGGGGAAGGTGATGCAATTTTGAAGGGGGTGATGGGGTTAGAAGGAGAGGTTCATTCACCTGTGTGAAGGTGCTGGTATGCATTGTAGAAGCCTGGATGTGTAGTACCACTCTGTCCACCAGCGGCTTGGGCCCAGTCACAAAGCCTATCCTCAGCCTGCAAAGATAGACACAGAGGGTCATACCTGCAGAGACACACACACGGGAAAGGCAGACAGGGGCCATTTCACTGGTGAAGGAACATCACAACAACAACAACGAGCAGTGTGTCCTCGGTCTTTCTAGGCACAGCAGTGCTGCATCCTGTGTGTGTGTGTGTGTGTGTGTGTGTGTGTGTGTGTGTGTGTGTGTGTGTGTGTGTGTGTGTGTGTGTGTGTGTGTGTGTGTGTGTGTGTGTGTGTGTGTGTGTGTGTGTGTGTGTGTGTGTGTGTGTGTGTGTGTGTGTGTGTGTAATACCTACTGGGAATAGCACAAGGTAATTCAATTGTCCACATGAACTGGAAAAACAAGGACTCAATAACCCACTGAGTACACAGCTTCTGACAGTCTCTTGGTAAACAAGTTCTGACAACCACAGAGAGACAGACTACAAAATCACACTAAATTAGCTGGTAATAGTGTAACAACAAACTGAACAGGTCTTTTTTTAAACTATATTTTTTAAAGTCTTTGTATGTTTATTGGATATAGAGATATAGAGGTGAAAGGTAGGTCAGAGGCTGCTGAAAGAGTAGTGGGCCGGATTCGAACCCATGCTGGCAGCGGTACATCGTACATGTGCTCCAGAGACAGCGGCTTAGACTGCTAGACCACCCTAGGCTACTGAACAGGTGTCTCTTGGCAAAGAGATGGTTCTCAATTAGACACACCTGCATAAATAAAAAGGTAAATTACTACAGTGACTGTACCTCCTTCTTCCTCCCTGACCTCTGACCTCAAAACCCACATAGTTGCCGTGGCGATCTGATAGTCTGCCTCACCCTGACGACAGGATCTTTGAGAAGGAGTCTGTCCTGATGATTCTCCCGTCAACGTCCATGGAGAGAAACGTGGGAGCCCAAGGCTGCAGAGAGAGCGAGAAAGACGCATGAGCAGCCTGTTCTATTATATACAGTAGGGGTGATGCCAGTGCAATGTGTCCCAATAAAACATACAAAGTCATAACACATTAAACAATTAAACTAGTTTTACCTTGTCAAACTGTAGGAAGTAATAGGGGTCGTCCTCAATAATAAGGAGGTCATACTGCCTGGCAAGCTGTCAAAACGACAACAAAATCTTGATTCATTCTGTGAAGTAGACCTTTAGGGAAATCAATATTTTACAGAGGCCTGAATTGAACTAGCACAATCATTTCAGAAAGAAACCCTCCCTTTCCCTTCGCTCCCATATGCATGAGTCAGTGACCTGACCAGGACCATGTCAAACTCTGGCCCTATTTGAAAAAGACTGTTAAGGAAATCATTAATAAGAACTAGAACAATGGATTCAGATGGGGTCCCTCCCAATTTCCTTCCCGAATGTCAGTTGGCCTGGTCCCAGATCTGTTTGTGCTGTCTTGCTAACTCAGGGACAGCACACAGGACAGCACAAACAAATATGGGTCAAGGCTATAGACACTATGGTTCAGGCTATAGACACTATGTGTCATTGTGGCTGCAATATACACTATGGCTTTGTACTCTGCAGTCTGTATTCTATTCAAATTGGTTGCCTCCCTTTCCTTCCCTTTCCCTTCCTATCCAATACAACTCAAGAGAATATTGTTCAATAGAAGCATCTCTAACATCAGATATGTACAGTGCGGTATCCCTCAGGGCAGTTGCCTTGGGCCGTTACTCTTCTCTATTTTTACATATGATTTGCCACTTGTCTTACAAGAAGCTAAAATGACTATATATGCTGATAATTGCACATTAAACACACTAGCACCTACAGCCAGTGATCTCACTCAGTCTCTCAGCAAGGAGTTACAGTCAGTGTCAGAATGGGTAAAAAAAACAATAAACTGTTCTTAAATACATCTATAAACCAAAAGCATTGTATTTGGTTCAAAGCATTCTCTTAGACCTTAACCTCAACTGGAGTTGTGCATAAAGGGTGTGACCATTGAACAAGTTGAAGAAGCTGAACACCTAGGAGGAACATTGGATGGTCAGTTATCATGGTCAAGTCACATTGACAAAGTTGTTGTGAAGATGGGGAGAGGCATGTCTGTTATATAAACATGTTATGAGTTTTTGACAAAAAGATCAACTATACTAGTTGTTCAGGCTCTGATCTTGTCCCATCTTGATACCTGTCCAGTAATGTGTTCAGGTGCAGAAAAGACATACCTAGCTAAGCTGCAACTGGCTCAAAACCAAGCAGCACGCCTTGCCCTTAACTGCACACACAGAACTGGCATCAACAACATGCATCATAGTCTTTCATGGCTGAGGGTTGAGGAGAAATGGACTACTTCTCTTCTAGTCTTTTTAAGAAACATTTGTCTGTTGAAAATGCCTAACCACTTGTCTAATATATTTGCATACACTTCAAACAGACATACATACCCCACCAGCCATACCACTGTGTGTTTCTTCACGGTAACCAATAAAATAAAAACATATTTAATATGCTGCTCAGTTATGTGTAGAGCCATGACCTCATGGAATGCTCTGCCACCACGCAACAAAAAAAAGCTTTCAAAAAATGATGGTATCAGAATGCCTCTCCTCTTTCTAAAGATCTAATTGAACTGTACATAAGAATATGAAGATGTACTGTATATATGAATAATGTGTACATAGTATTGTTGTTGTCATCTCTTGGTGTCTTTCCAATATATAACTCCTATGTTTATTTTGAATGTGATATAATTTCAAATGTAATATAATACCTTATGTTGTTCTTGTCTATATCTGTTCTGTACTTTGTCATGTATTTGTACGTTTAATGTGGACCCCAGGAAGAGTAGCTGCTGCATGTGCAGTAGCTAATGGGGATCTGTTTGAATACTTCCTTGAGGTTTCCATGAGGTAAGCACAGATCTAAAAGAATTTGGAGAGGTGAAAGCAAGGTTAACAACCTGTTACTTTAACCGATTCAACTCATTCAGATCTGAGACTACTTCAAGGAAAGTAGGAAGGAAGGATGCATTTCTGAACAATTTGAATAGGGCCTATGGGTCTGCAGACTCTACCGTACCTCGTAGACATCCCTCTTCCTCTGGGTGGTCATGGAGGCCCCGGTGGGGTTTCCTCCATTGGGGATTGTGTAGAGGACTCTGGGTACGGTGCTGTGTGGCTTGTGGACATCTGCCGGGTCCCAGCGGGACAGCACCTCCTTCAGCCCACCCGGGATCATACCGTGCTGATCACTGGGCACATTGATCAGGTTACATCTCAATGGCTGGAGCTTGGGACGGCAAACACAGCGCGTGAGTGTGAGAGTAAATGTGAGAGTGAGTTTTTACAACTATTATTATTAACATTATGTTGTTGTTGTTGATATCATTATCCGTCACATTTTGATTTATCAACAGTGGCCTTGCCATTCGTGCTAATAACGCTTGTCTGAGTGAGTGAGTGAGTGAGTGAGTGAGTGAGTGAGTGAGTGAGTGAGTGAGTGAGTGAGTGAGTGAGTGAGTGAGTGAGTGAGTGAGTGAGTGCGCGACAGAGAGAGAAAGTGATTGTGTGTGTGTGTGCGTGTGTATCTGCAGTTGTGAGTAGAGGTTCTTACTGCAGCGAGAGTTCCAGAATACGTGGGCGCGTCCAGGAGAACGTTATCTCCGGGATTTACAAGCATTTCAAACACCTGCCAAAAAAAAAAACACAGAGAAAAGTAGTAGAGGGGAGGGCAAGAACAGGACAGGCTCATGGGATCATTAGTGGCCGTCACACCTAACTTACCTTCCTTGCACTTTTCTTTTCTGCTTTATTATGGAACCTTTTACTTACTGTGACTGTGATATGCGCTTGTCGGAGCGAGCTATTTTAAGATGAATACACCAACAGTAAGTCGTTCTTGATAAGCGTCGGCAATATGACTAAAATGGAAATGTAATACCTTGCAGAGACCCTCTTGGCTGCCTGTAGTAACACACATGTCCATCTTGCCCTTCTCAGCGCTGTAGTTGGCTGTAGGAGGGTTGTGAAGGTTCCTCTGAAGGGCCATCATCCAAGTCAACAGCTCCGGGATTCTATATGTGGTAGACAGAGGCCTAAATTTAAAAACCTACCATTCATAGAGGTCGAATCCTAACTTTAGTTTAACTTTCAAACTGATGTCCATGTGAGATTAAGTGAACATATTGACTTCGGTGGAAATTCAGATTCGCCTCATCATGAATAACCTGCAGTTACAAGTCACCTTATCTTAACCCTACGTTATCTCACCATTAACCTCATCGTATTTCCTTGGAAAATTGTATTTTGTTCAGCAAGAAATAGACCTAATCACTAATAACAAAACTCGAATAGCAGCCAGGGTATGTTGTAATAAAATGTTCGGTTTTGACATCCAGGCAAACGATAATATCTAGTGTGCATGATAGGGCGCTTTTTAGGAAGCAGCCTTGGCTTTATCGTCCTGTTCACCCTTATCAGGAGTGATTAAACCAACGCTGTGGAAAGCAAAGCAGCGGTTGAGAGCACACGCACGCACACAGGTCGAGAGCTCTACAGACCAATATGAGTCACTATTTACTATTTAGACTGTTGTAAAGGTAGATAAGAAGCTGTTGAGCGATAACCTTCTGCCACCGCCATTAACTAGCATAGGCGCCATGCTGTCCTGACCGTTTCAAGGAACAGCGTTGACCAGTTCAAACACGAAAATTTAAACTCGTTTCAAACCATTCATGTCCGCAGGATTCTACAGGCTAAACCCCTGGCCGTGCGTAGAGCTAGTCATGTACATTACTCCGTTGGTGTTGGAGCGCTTTCAAAGGCTATGTCCTTGTTGACTCATTCCTATTGCGCTCTGAAGAAGCTTCCGATTTCTGTGGGCTAAGAGATGCTACTTAACAATACACAACGGGTGTGTCCAAGATTGCACCGATTCCCTATAAAAAAGGTAGTGCACTACACTGAGTGTACAAAACATCTTTCCATGACATAGCTTTCACCTGGTCTGTCTATGATCCCTTACTGATGTCACTTGTTAAATCGACTTCAAATCAGTGCAGGTGAAGGGGAGGAGACAGGTTAAAGAAGGATTTGTAAGCCTTGAGCCATGGGTTGTGTATGTACGCCATTCAGAGGATGAATGGGCAAGACAAGATAGTTAAGTGCCTTTGAACGGTGTATGGTAGTAGCTGCCAGGCGCACTGGTTTGAGTGTGTCAAGAACTGCAACGCTGCCGTGTTTTTCACACGCAAACAGTTTCCCGTGTGTATCAAGAATGGTCCACCATCCAAAGGACACCCAGCCAACTTGACACAACTGTGGGAAGCATTGGAGTCAATATGGGCCAGCATCGCTGTGGAACACTTTCGACACCTTGTAGAGTCCATGCCCTGAAGAATTAAGGCTGTTCCGAGGGCAAAAGGGGGATCAACTCAATATTAGGAAGGTGTTCCTAAGGTTTTGTACACTCAGTGCATGTACAGTGCATTCGGAAAGTATTCAGACCCCTTGACCTTTTCCAAATTTTGTTATGTTACAGCATTATTTTAAAATGAATTTTAAAAACGGTTTCTTCATTAACCAATAAAACAGGCTTTTAGACATTTTTGCTAATTTATATATATATATATATTTTTTTTAAAGCTACCTTAATTACATAAGTATTCAGACCCTCAGATGCATCCTGTTTCCATTGATCATCATTGAGCTGTTTCTACAACTTGATTGGAGTCCACCCGTGGTACATTCAATTGATTGGACATGATTTGGAAAGGTGCACACCAGTCTATATAAAGGTCCCACAGTCAGAGAAAAAAACCAAGCCATGGGGGTCAAAGGAATTATCCATAGAGCTCCAAAACAGGATTGTGTCGAGGCAGAGATCTGGGCCTCCATCATTCTTAAATGGAAGAAGTTTGGCACCACCAAGACTCTTCCTAGAGCTGGCCGGCCGACCAAACAGGGGAGAAGGGCCTAAGTCAGGGAGGTGACCAAAAACCCGATGGTCACTTTGACAGAGCTCCAGAGTTCCTCTGTGGAGATGGGAGAAACTTCCAGAAGGACAACCATCTCTGCAGCACTCTACCAATCACGTGTTCATAGTAGAGTGGCCAGACGGAAGCCACTCCTCAGTAAAAAGGCACATGACCGCCGGTTTGGAGTTTGCCATAAGGCACCTAAAGACTCTCAAACCATGAGAAACAAGATTCTCTGGTCTGATGAAACCAAGATTGAAATATTTGGCTTGAATGGCAAGCGTCACGTCTGAAGGAAACCTGGCACCATCCCTACGGTGAAGAATGGTGGTGGCAGCATCATGCTGTGGGGATGTTTTTCAGCGGCAGGGACTGGGAGACTAGTCAGGATCGAGGGAAAGATGAACGGAGCAAAGTACAGAGAAATCCTTGATGAAATCTTGCTCCAGAGCGCTCAGGACCTCAGCCTGAGGCGAAGGTTCACCTTCCAACAGAACAAAGACTAAGCACACAGCTAAGACAAGGAAGGAGTGGCTTCGGGACAAGTCTCTGAACGTCCTTGAGTCGCCCAGCCAGAGCCCGGAATTTAACCTGATCGAACATCTCTGGAGACCTGAAAATAGCTGTGCAGCAATGCTCCTCATTCAACCTGACAGAGAGGATCTGCAGAGATGAATGGGAGAAACTCCCCAAATACAGGTGTCAAGCTTGTAATGTCATACCCAATGAAGACTCGTGGCTGTAATCACTGCCAAAGGTGCTTCAACAAAGTACTGAGTAAAGGGTCTGAATACTTATGTAAATGTGATATTTCCGTTTTTATTTTTAGTACATTTGCAAAAATGGCAAAACTGTTTTTGCTTTGACATTAATGGTGTATTGTTTGTAGATTGATGAAGAAAAAGAAAAACGATTTAATCCATTTTAGAATAAGGCTGTAATGTAACAAAATGTGGAAAAGGTCAAGGGGTCTTGAACTTTCCAGAACGCACTGTATATACACAAAATAGGGTGCCATTTTGGACAGACCCAATGTCTTCTCAGTCACTGACTCACCCGCTGGAGGCCGAGTACTGCAGAGCCCTCTTCATCATGGTCTCGTCGAAGGTGATCATATCCCCGTTCTTCACCTGGATGGAGCAGGAATGGAAGGGGAAGGTGTTGGGGTTGGGAGCCCCTGCGGCCAAGGAGATCATGGATGGGGGTGACCTTTGCTGGATTTCAGCTTTGGGATGGAGGGGGGCAAGACAGATAGGATACAAAGGTACCAATGAAATAAGAAAATATCTGAAAACTGACAAAGAAAAAAAAAAATACTAAAGAGAAGTTCTACATGGCAAAACACAGAATATAGAAATACGGAATAGAGCTCTACAACCATGACGACTTACTTAACATTCGGATAGGTGAGGGCTTCCGAGCTGCACTGACAGCTGTCAAAAACCGAGCGTAGTTCATGGCTCCTGTAAAATCACCTTCTAACAATCAGCACTGACAGAGCAAGCTTGTCTGTGGTGTGTCAACCGCACCTCCTGGGGAATATAGATATACAATGTGACAGTGCATGATGATGACACATGGTTTCACTTGTGTTCACTTGCCTACTAAATACTAATGCAATGATGATTGTTGGGTCAAGTTACAAAACATGGAAATAATGTCAATTTACTTGTTTTATCATGATATAATTATGGGATGCATTCATTACACAAGGGTAAGTTTGAGTGTGATATCGTTGGCACTTACTATGCAGCCCCAAGGGGGTGGGTATAATTTGTGGAACGTTCCAACAGGAATCCGTTCCAAAAACTTCGTAAATAACAAGGTTGCCAACAAGCAACACATACAGAGTCGTACAACAGTAGATTGAGATACCGGGTAGGGAGTGAATCTATGTAATTACGTTTTTCACTCACCACGTTTATTCGCAAAAAAAATATTTCTTCGTTCTAGTAGCCTCCATCATTTCTCATTCGTTGGTTTAGTTATTATTTCCGGTGTTCCTGCATTTGCGGGTGAACTCTGTTGCGCCTCAATTGGGGAAATCGCTGTGGTTGACATGTAACTAATGACCGCAAGCCCCAGTATTTTATTAGCTAGGTGGCTTGTACACAATTGTTACCGATGATACTGTATATACCTACTCGTACTACAGAAGCATGCATAGTATTTTGCCAAGTTCTCTCTGTGTTAATCCGTTCCCCCAAATATAGCAGGTAACTTGTATCTATATCGATGTTGTTGAGTTCATCTTGCCTAGTTAAATAAAGATTAAATAAATTAGAACATTTCAAATATATACTTTGACTTATTTAAACCCCAAGATGCTTGATTCATTACACCTGCTTTTGAATAACTTTCCAGTCGTTTTTGCTTTACATTCCGACTTTTGAACGTCTGTTTATTGGACATATATATTAGTGTCTAATAAAAAATAGCTACTTATGTAAAGCATCCCATCTGTGTTAAGGTTAAAGTGTGATATATATATATATATATATACACACACACATATGTGTGTAGTGTAGGTCTTCTTGATGTCCACTAGGTGTCAGCACAGCTTCAATAATGTCACACCAGGTTCACAACATATTTTTCATGTGGAACAAATCAAATTGTATTTGTCACATGCGCCGAATACTACATGTGTAGACCTTACAGTGAAATGCTGAAATGAAGCCCTTAACCAACAATTTAGTTGTAAGAAAAATGTTTTAAGTAAAAAATAAGAAATAAAAGTAAGAAATAATTAAAGATCAGCAGTAAAATAAAAATAGCAAGGCTATATACATGGGGTACCGGTGTTCCTTTCAAGTCCAGTGGTGTAAATTACTTAAACAAAAATGTATTTAAACTACTCCACTATATTCTGTTTATATCTGGGTTTTTTTTTTTGTATCTGTACTTTTACTCTTTCTGTTTCTTTACAACATTCAATTTTACTTTGCCACATTTCTAAAGAAATTAATATATTTTTTACTCCATACAGTTTCCCTGGCACCCAAAAGTACTTTATGCATTTGAATGCTAAGCCGGACAGGAAAATGGTCCAATTCACACACTTATCAAGAGAACATCCCTACTGCCTCTGATCTAGCGGACTCACTAAACACATGCTTCGTTTGTAAATTATGTCTGAGTGTTCCCATGGCTATTTCATAATTACAAATACAAGAGAATTGTGCTGTCTGGTTTGCTTAATATATGGAAGGTCAAATAATTTATACTTTTACCACTGACACTTAAGTATCTTTTAGCAATGAGGTTTACTTAGTATTTTACTGGTTCACTTTTACTTGAGACATTTTCTTTTAACATATCTTTACTTTTACTGAAGAATGACAATTGGGTACTTTTTCAACCACTGTTCAAGACGTTTAGCACCCAATACCCAACATTCACTTGGTGGCTTGAAGTAGGAGTGCTGAACTAGGATCTGTTTAGCATTTGTGAGTAGAATGAATAACATTACTGGTACTGATTCCAGTTCAGCATTCTTAGCCTGAGACATTTCACAAATGCGTACAGAGGAGCACTTTTCTACGATCAGCTTTGCCTAGATCATTCTGAATCAGTTGTCTCTGGAATAACTTTATATGGACAGCGGTGGGTTTGTTTGTAGATCAGCACTCCTTCTCAACACCAGTTGCTGTACCCTAACATTTTATAATCCAATTTCCCTTAATGTCTATGTCCTTCCGGAACCCCACCTCAACATTGTTCTGTCAAGGCAACAAAAGCAAGTTGGCATGCTCTTGAAATTAATTGAACTCACAACCTCTGCTTTGGGAATTCACCACCATATCTACTACTACAACTATTTTTTAACTATCTTAACATGTGGCTTTCTTCAGGGGGACCAAGACTAGGAACACTTTTGAATGGTCTACAAAGAATGGCCCCAGGTAAAAGTTGGCTTTTGCAGAGTATGTTTGTATTGTTACTCCACAGCATAGTATGCTATCACAACTCTATTGAAATGACATTTGAAACAAGGTGTCACTTCATTCTTGCTTTTTGATGGGAACTAGCCCCTTTTCCCCTACATACCTCTGGTTTGTCCTTTCAGACCCACAAAGGCAACAAGAAAGAAGTTGCTACATGAACTGGTTCTCTGGGATTTGAACTAGGGGGTACATACCTCGAGTTAGCTCTTTCATGACAACATCAAAAATGGCTCTCTGAAAACTGCTCTCCTCAGATTTGAACTCTCAAAGTCTAGTTCGGGAAGCAAACGCCAAAACCACTACTCTACCAGAGAGACAGGGACTCGATGTTAAGGGGTACTTCAAAATGCACACACCAAAGACAACATTTCAGAGGTGAGAGAATGGTGTGGGGGCTTGTACTTCTTGGGTCCACCAACCGTTCCTCAATCTTCTTTTGATGACTACAAACAGAGATTATGATTCTTCAAAACCTACACTATAGGATGGATGTGTTTAGGAACAGGGGACGAAATTCAAAAGAGGCGTATTTCTAATTACCAACAAATAAACCCTAGAAATGTTATTCCAAAATCTTAATATTGGAACTTTGTCCCTTCATTTGCCTACTACTGTCTATAAGCTATCATAACACGTGGGGTTTTTTCTTGGGGACAAGGTATCGGAACGCTTTTGAATGGTCTACAAAGCATGCCCCCAGGTCAAAGTTGGCTTTTGCAGACAAGGATAATATATTGTTACTCCACGACATAGTATGTTATCACAACTCTATTAAAAGGACATTCTATACAAGGTGTCACTTCAGTCCTTCTATTTGATGGGAACCACCCCCAACCCCCAACAAACCTCAAGTTGGCTCTTTCATGCCAACAAAAGGCACAATCAAAAATGGCTCTCTAAAAAAATGGTCTCTTCAGATTTGATCTCTCAAACTCTGGTTTGCAGTGCTGTCACCATAACCACTACTCTACCAGAGAGACAGAAACTAGATGTCAAGGGGTACTTCAAAATGCACACATGCACTCAACAAAATGCACTCAACAACATCGACTTACCTGCTATATTTGGGGGAACGGATTAACACAGAGAGAACTTGGCAAAATACAATGCATGCTTCTGTAGTACGAGTAGGTATATACAGTATCATCGGTAACAATTGTGTACAAGCCACCTAGCTAATAAAATACTGGGGCTTGTGGTCATTAGTTACATTTCAACCACAGCGATTCCCCAATTGAGGCGCAACAGAGTTCACCCGCAAATGCAGGAACACCGGAAATAATAACTAAACCAACGAATGAGAAATGGTGGAGGCAACTAGAACGAAGAGACATTTTTTTTCCGAATAAACGTGGTGAGTGAAAAACGTGATTACATAGATTCACTCCCTACCCAGTATCTCATTCTACTGTTATACGTCTCTGTATGCGTTGCATGTTGGCAACCTTGTTATTTACGAAGTTTTTGGAACGGATTCCTGTTGGAACGTTCCACAAATTATACTCACCCGCCCCAAGGTCCACCAGAGGACGCTATTATTCTATACGTCGTTTGGTTTAAAGACATCATAAATAATGGCGCCCCCTGCCAAACCTTTGGGCTAGCTACTATGTTGTTTTGCTTCTGCCGTATGGCAGCGCTGAAGTGGATTATCGTGCACTAAAGGCGGAACAAATATAGGACAAGTAGCAACATATGCACGGAGTTAGACTGAAATACATTGCACAAAAATCTTAACACAGGAATAAACTTCAGATCAACATTTGAGTAATATTTACAACCACGTTTGTTTCATAACTGACCTTGCGTATCTTGTGCTTGATCGTACAGTGGCCGCCGCTGGATAATTTATTTTTCCACTAGCAATAGTCCACACAAGTAACCGGTGTGTGGACTACATTACCCAGCTGTCAAAGATTGAGATTACTGTACCATAATTGTGTAAATTAACTATCTACATAATTATAAACATGTATAATTGTCCCCAATAATAAAATCGTAACAACCCATCTTAGACAATTTAGGAATGAATCGAATCAGTGGAACAGTCGAGAAGTCTAGACAGTACTTTCATGGCAGCAGCGTATCCGAATCCACATTCATAATGGTATTCGAAGCAGCAAGGAAAAGTCTACGTTGCTGCTAGCGTAACTACCTAGCTAGCTGTTAGTTTTGATTTCATTGTCTTGTATATTTTCAAATTACTGTGCATTACTGTCATGTTTATACAAACATCGGGGAAATGCACTGAGGAAAATCAGCTTCATCCTTACCTTGATTCGTGAGCAACTAGCGTTAATTTATTTAAAAAGCAGCCAGCTAACTAGTTAATTATTACAGCTAACGCTAGCCAGCTAAGTTAGCTACCTTTAGTCAGTTGTATTTTGTCAAGCGACAACACATGTTGGGCTTGCAAATGTTTAATCAAAGTAGACTTTGCTACTTATCACGCTATCAACGCACATGACAACTCTCGAGTAGGTTTGGTCGTCCCGTGATGGCATTGATAGCTAGATAGTTACAGTAAACATTTTGTTTACCTAGCGAACAGTTGCTGACGACTCTTCCGTAGATCGAGCAATGCCAACTAGCTAGGATGTAGACTCGCAGAACCCGTTTTCTGGTTTTAATTTATATATACAGTCGTTTCAATGGGGAAAAGGAAAGACATGATCCACCCAAGGATTATTTTAGGTGAGTTGTTTGTTTACTGTTGATGTTATGCGCCCATGTCTCAAGCATGGTTTTGAATTGGAACATTTTACACCATTATATTGTCTACCAGACATGTAACATATTATGAAGTGTCCAGATGCCACTAACGTTAGCCATTCTTCTGAAACACACATGGCAACATAATGATAATAATAATACATGCCATTTAGCAGACACTTTTATCCATAGCGGCTAACAGTCAGCCATGCATGCAGGTTGGGACGGCAGGTAGCCTAGTTAGAGCGTTGGGACAGTAACTGAAAGGTTGCTGGATCGAATCCCCGAGCTGACGAGGTAAAAATATGTCGTTCTGCCCTTAAACAAGGCAGTTAACCCACTGTACTCCGGTAGGCCGTGATTCTAAAAAAGAATTTGTTCTTAACTCATGTGCCTAGTTAAATAAATAAATTGATGGTCCCAGCGGGAACCAAGCGCCATACTCTACAAACTGAGCCCATAAAAACACTATACACTACCAAAAGGGCTTGACTTTGTTTGTTGTCTGTTACTACAGGTGATGGAGGCCACGTGGGCGTACAAAGCCTGCATAGGAGGAAACACAAAAAACACAAGAAGCATCACCGCGACAACGGGCACAGCTCCCACTCCGAGGCCCTGGAGGCAGACTCCGGGATTGTGTTCAAACCCCCCACACAGCTCAGACTCAAGATCAAACTGGGAGGCCAAACACTTGGGACAAAAAGGTGAGACCTCGCTGCCATTTTAATAGTCTCGCTTGACAGGCCTTTTTTTTGCGCAACAATTTAAGTCAATAAGTCATTGTTTTAGTTAAAGTATGATATATTTGGACTTGAAGTGACAAATCCGAATTGCAAACAAATTATTTTCAGCCTACGTTTTATTTCAGGGCTGGGTTTTATTTGAATGATACCACCCATTAGCATGGCATTGTTTATTAATCAGAAACAGCTGCAAAGTTCTTCCTCTTCATGACTGAAATCAGCCAAACAGCCTTGTCTCTTTAGCCATGGAGCAAACAACCATAGGGGGGTGTACATTGTTTTTTTTTCAACACCACTTTTTACATCTTAGCAGAAAAGTATCATAATCCATTGGATAATTAGTCAATTTTATTTTTTTTGTTCATTTGGATTTAAAAATAGATACCTGACAATTTTATGAATGGTATAATTGCGTTATATGATAGCATTTTGTAAACCCGCTCCCCCCGTTGCCGCAAGATGAATGGCTTTGACCACTAAAGTGTATCTTCGCCACACGCTCCACTGCTTTGATTGGTGTAACGTTAGCTAGAAACCACAAGTGTCTATCCAGATCATGAAAAGGCACCGGCGAAATAAATTCAAGGGACTTATAGTTACTTGTCGTTTGCGGCATTTATGAGCAAAGTCATTGTAGCCTGTCATTTCACTTCCCTGTGAGAACCATGAGCACAGGCTTACTTGGTGTGCTGTACCGCATCCAAAGCCTGCCAGCAGCCTACCAAAAGTTGCACCGTGTCCAAAATAATAATAATAATTGTTGATATTCAATCTTTCAATAGTTATCCATATTACCAGAGTTTCATCTTGCTCTAACATTTGTATTTTATTTTTAATTTGACCCTTATTTTTTATCAGGCAAGTTGACTGAGAACACATTCTCATTTGCAGCAACAACCTGGGGAATAGTTACATGGAAGAAACAGGGGGATGAATGAGCCAATTGAATTGGAAGCTGGGGATGATTATGTGGCCATGATGGTACGAGGGCCAGATTGGGAATTTATCCAGGATACCGGGGTTAACAACTTTACTCTTACGATAAGTGCCACTAGATCTTTAGTGACCACAGAGAATTAGGACACCTGTTTAACGTACCAACCCGAAAGATGGCACCCTACACAGGGCAATATCCTCCATTTTTCTATGGGAGTTTTGCAGCTGCAATAAAGGGAAGATGCCAAAATTTTGGAGATAACAATAGATAATTGCCAGCATCTAATGGGGATCCATAATAAATACAAATAGACCAGTGGTTTCCATATGTGGTGAAGTTTTCCCTAAATCCAGCTGGCTAATCTTTTGAATACGGTGGAGTTAAAACAAAATTTAAACAGCAACAACATTAGCTAGCTAGATTAGCAAGATAGCTGGCTACACTGACAGTTGTCAGTGTCCTAATTGTTGATGTTTATCAACTCCACATGGAAATTCCCAATTCGTGACTATGTACAGTACAGTACCGTCATTCTTCGGAGGTGAAACCTAAACGTGCATTTCTTCTGTATGACAGGAAATGACGTCAAAATAGTGGCAGCAACTTCATCTGGGGGGTTCCCTTTAAACGTATGGTGTGTTGTTCTCTCTCTCCTTCTTTTCTCATGAACCAGTATGCCAACGTTCACTGTGGTCCCTGGTGTAGCCCATTCCAAGTGTCCTCTGATGATCGTGGACGACGATGACGACTCTGATGATGATAAACCTTCTGAGGGTGTTCCACTTGAGCAGTACCGGGCCTGGCTTGGTGAGTGCAAAGGTCTGTCTCTCACACTCATTATATCCACTCATGTTCAATATAAAAGTAATTATGTGCTTAATGTGATTTATTTACTATATATACACTCCATATACAGTGCATTCTGTATAAACTGAAATGACATTTGAGTAACTATTCAGACCCTTAACTCAGAACTTTGAAGCAGCTTTGGCAGTGATTACAGCCTCGAGTCTTCTTGGGTATAACGCTACAAGCTTGGCACACCTATATTTGAGGAGTTTCTCCCATTCTTCTCTGCAGATACCCTCATGCTCTGTCAGGTTGGATGGGGAGCGTCGCTACACAGCTATTTTCAGGTCTCTCCAAAGATGTTCAATCGGGTTCAAGTCTGGGCTCTGGCTGGGCCACTCAAGGACGTTCAGAGACTTGTCCTGAAGCCACTCCTGCGTTGTCTTGGCTGTGTGCTTAGGGTTGTTGTCCTGTTGGAAGGTGAACCTTCGCCACAGTCGGAAGTCCTGAGTGCTCTGGGGCAGGTTTTTATCAAGAATCTCTCTGTACTTTGCTCCGTTCAGCTTTTCCTCGATCCTGACTAGTCTCCCAGTCCCTGAAAAACATCCCCACAGCATGATGCTGCCACCACCATGCTTCACCGTAGAGATGGTGCCAGGTTTCCTCCAGACGTGATGTTTGGCATTCAGGCCAAAGAGTTCAATCTTGATTTCATCAGACCAGAGAATCTTGTTTCTCATGGTCTGAGAGTCTTTAGTTGCCTTTTGGAAAACTCCAAGCCGGCTGTCATGTTCCTTTTACTAAGGAGTGGCTTCTGTCTGGCCACTCTACCATAAAGGCCTGCTTAGTGGAGTGCTGCAGAGACGGTTGTCCTTCTGGAAGGTTCTACCATATCCACAGAGGAACTGTGGAGCTCTGTCAGAGTGACAATTGGGTTCTTGGTCACCTCCCTGACCAAGGCCCTTCTCCCCCGATTGCTCAGTTTGGCCGGGCGGCCAGCTCTAGGATGTCTTGGTGGTTCCAAATGTTTTACATTTCACAATGACTGAGACCACTGTTAAACTTTCAACTCTAGAAATTGTTTAATACCCTTCCCCAAATATATGCCTAGTTTGAGAAATAGACGCCTCACAAGTCCTCAACTGGGAGCTTCATTAAATAGTACCCGCAAAACACCAGTATCAACGTCAACAGTGAAGAGGTGACTCTGGGATGCTGGACTTCTAGGCAAAGAAAAAGCAATATCTCAGACTGGCCAATAAAAATAAAAGATTAAGATGGGCAAAAGAACAGACACTGGACAGAGGAACTCTGCCTAGAAGACCAGCATCCCGGAGTCGCCTCTTCACTGTTGGAGTTGAGACTGGTCTTTTGCGGGTACTATTTAATGAAGCTACCAGTTGAGGACTTGAGGTGTCTGTTTCTCAAACTAGACACTCTAATGTACTTGACCTCTTGCTCAGTTGTGCACCGAGGCCTTCCACTCCTCTTTCTACTCTGGTTAGAGCCAGTTTGCTCTGTTCTGTGAATGGAGTGGTTCACAGCATTGTACAAGATCTTCAATTTCTTGGCAGTTTCTCACATGGAATAGCCTTCATTTCTCAGAACAATAATAGACTGACTAGTTTCAGAAGAAAGTTCTTTGTTTCTGGCCATTTTGAGTCTCTAATCGAACCCACAAATACTTCAGCTCCAGATACTCAACTAGTCTAAAGAAGGCCAGTTTTATTGCTTCTTTAATTAGAACAATAGTTTTCAGCTGTGCTAACATAATTGCAAAAGGGGTTTCTAATGATCAATTAGCCTTTTAAACGGATAAACTTGGATTAGCTAACACAACGTACCATTGGAACACAGGAGTGATGGTTGCTGATAATGGGCATCTAACGCCTATGTAGATTTTCTATAAAAAATCTGCCATTTCCAGCTACAATAGTCATTTACAACATTAACAATGTCTATACTGTATTTCTGATAAATTATGTTATTTTAATGGACAAACTATGTGCTTTTCTTAGTGACCCCAAACTTTTGAACGGTAGTGTATGTATTCACACCCCTTTGCTATGACACTCCAAATTGAGCTCAGGTGCATCCAATTTCCTTTGATCTGTATTTATTTGCATACATTTCTAAAAAGACATGTTTTCACTTTTTGTGGGTAGATGGGTGGGAAACAAATCAATTTTGAATTTAGGTTTTATCGCAACAAAATGTGGAATAACTCAAGGGGTATGAATATTTTCTGAAGGCACTGAATAAATAAGTTCACTGCACAAGGCAAATGTTTAATGTAATTTCAGTGAGCCTGTTTCTGTCTTTGCCAAACATCAAGTGTTTGAATGAAATGGCATGCTAATCCCTATATAGTGCACTACTTTTGACCCTGGTAGGGCATTATATACAGAATAGGGTGCTATTTTGGATCATAGCCATGTCTTTTTAATATCATAACCATGCACTTGTTTTCTCTCTGTTCCCTGCTTCTAGATGAGGACAGTAACCTGGACCCGTCTCCTCTGCCAGACATGGACTCAGACTCCCTGGGTAAGCCGGTGGACGAGGAGGAGAAGTGGCTGGACGCCCTGGAGAAAGGAGAGCTGGACGACAACGGAGAGTTGAAGAAGGAGATCGATGAGTCCCTGCTCACAGCCAGACAGGTAAAGTAACAAGAGAGCAGGCCCCAGACCAGTCTGTCATATCAAAGTAGGGATGACTTTCACTTGACCACGTGGCTTGATTCAGGGAATTTTGCTACGACAGGTCACAATATGATCTGAGAAACGGCTATAAGGTAAAGGAAAATTCCAGCCAAAAACGTTCTTTTGGTATTTGTTTCATTAGTGCATTGTTGATATAGTCCCTAAATGTTTTGCATGGCAGCAATCACGTTAAGATATTTCTGTATTTTGAAAGTTATGTATCTTAACTTGATTGCTGGCATGCAAAACATTTAGGGACTATATCAACAATGGGACTAATGAAACAAATACCCAATGTTTTCGTGTGGCGTTTTCTTTTAAAAACTTGAAATATTTATGTAAAGCTTTGTCTACATCCTACTGACCCTGAATGGTTGTGTGTGCGTCTGCCTTACAGAAAGCCCTCCTGCACAAGCAGCAGAACCAGCCTCTCCTGGAGCTGCCCATGGGCTACAAGGAGAAGGAGATGACCACCGAGATGATGCAGAAGAGAGAGGAGAGTGCCCGCAAGAGGCGCCTGCAGGCGGCCAAGAAGGCAGAGGAGAACAAGAACCAGACCATCGAGAGGCTCACCAAGACCTGCAAGGCCAAGATCAAGAGTAAGTCCAAGCAGGCCCAGTGTCCCATGGTCCGCTACTGTGACTCAGCCCAGGGAATGGGGATTTCGTTCCCAACAGGGGTGCTTGTCCCAACCCCTGCTTCCCTGTGCCCCCCTCCCCTGGCACCGGTATGCTGCGGGATAAACGGGTGCAGTAATCTGAAGAGGTACTCGTGCTCCAAGACTGGGATCCCTCTCTGTAGTCTGGACTGCTACAAGAAGAATCTGGTCCTTGTTGTGGAGAGTGCTGCTTGAATTTGACCGTTTTCAAATGTTTTGGCTTGCTGGCAGTTTAGACTCTTGGGCTAAATGGACAATGTGTAATTTTTTAGTATTTTGAGAGATTATGAAAAGGCATTTTATTATTTTTTCTCTGTGTGATGTGTACTATCAAAAGAGTTCAAACCAATGCATCAGTCAGTCAATTTAGTCCTGATACTAGGATGACATAAGGTAGGCTACAGCCACACCAGGCCCTATCAGACAGCAAGTATTTATTTCTAGATCCTTAGTTTGTGGAAGTCCACATAATGTAGATTTGAATAAGACTTTAAGAAGGCAAGCTTATTTTTGTAACAGCAGGACAGAAATAACAGAGCGCTGTTTGCCTGATGATCATGAAGGACTTTCATTTGTATAAATATATGAATGGTTTCGTATTAATTTTGGCAAACAGAAGCTGTAACGCATAACAGCAGTAACATGTTTGATCAATTGAGAAAATGACCCAGAGGACACCAAAATATGTTTTTCTTTTAATTGTCAAATTATTACATTTCCATACAAAATACTGTACATCTTAAATAAAATATCATAACACTTATCTTGCTCCAAAACAGCAACATGAATAGAACTCTACCTAAGGCTGTGTTGCCATGCCAATGTGGAAAGGATAGCAGGCAAGAACAGTCAATATTTGGTCAGTGCTGTTTGGGATCCTTGGGATGTTCCGAACCTTAACCCTTACCGTTTTACATTTCACCCGCAATGGCGTGACGCAAGAGTTGGCATGTCCCAAGAATGCTGTTTAGACTTTTCCCATATTATTTGGTCTGGCACACTTTAGCTAACAGGAATGTCAGAACCACAGAACTAGAATGAGACTTGCTATGGCCAGAACAGCAGAACAATGCTTTCCCTGCAAACTCACATCTACCCTTTAAAAAAAATCCAGCATGTTTTCTGAGGTATTATTACTCAGTTCTTAGTTCATCTATTCATTACATAGGGAGCCATTTTGGACACAACATAGCATCTGATAAACCCAGGGTATATTTTAATTTTTTTATTAACTAGGCAAGTCAGTTAAAAACAAATTCTTATTTACAATGACAGCCTACCAGGGGAACAGTGGGTTAACTGCCTTTGTTCAGGGGCAGAACGACAGATTTTTACCTTGTCAGCTCGGGGATTCAATCCAGCAACCTTTCGGTTACTGGCCCAACGCTCTAACCACTAGGCTACCCGCCGCCCCCAAAACCTGTTTAGTAGGCAAGCGTAGTGGGATGTTACAGATAGAAATGTCATGAATAGAGCTGACGCGCTTTCTTTTACCTCATGTTTGTTCCACAAAACACATTTCTATCTGGATGCAGTCCTGCTGTTCCACTGGAGCTGATCCAAGACTAACAGAACAACCTTGGTCCTGTGAGGTCTCCTGTTACCTGCCGTCACGTGATCAAGGCACAAGAGGGAGTCTTAGATCCCAGAATATCTCCGACCGACTGCAAGCAGGCGTTGACGTCAACTGGGAAACCTTTAAGACCAGGGTTGTGTTCATTAGGGAAAACCGTAGCAGAATATTTTGTGATAGAAAACGGGAACAAGCATTTTCTTATTGGAGTTTATGTACTCCCCCGTCTGTCTGTTTTCTTCCGTTTGGTGTTCATAAGAGACTGTTGGCAGACAGCTCGTCACAAGGCCAGGCCGAAAGACAGGCGGAAGGCCATCTCCACGGGAACCTCTGCCACGGAGTCATGGAAACACACGTAGAATTCCTGAGGGACGGGTTCGAGAAGCATCCGGCTGGAACACAAACAGATGGAAATGGCAGTGTGTTTCAAGCTGGAGTATAGGCAGGACGTATAAAAAAAACTAAATCAAAACAAAAAGCACTAGATGTCCAGAGAGTAGACAATACCGCAGCAGCGCCTTGATAAATGGACATCTCTATGCCCAGTATATCTATGTCTGAAATTCACTGTAAGCCAGAGCCCAACTGTTACATGTTGGTCTGCTATTCTCAGCCTCTCACTCAAAATTAACTGGTTTACTTCACATTTCTCTACTTCACCACCCAGACAGACCTCTCTCTCACTGAGGGCACACACACACACACTGAAACGCAGAAGCATGTCCAAAAGCAACAGTCGAGACATCCCAAAGTGCCATCAGTCATTACTTCAAGGACAGCCACCATCCCTACCCTACATTCAACCCCCCCCCCCCAAAGAAAACACAATATAGAATTCATAACACTGACCCTATATAGCAACAGAGGCAAGATAAATATCATTCTTAGGACACTCAATCATGTACAGTGGCGCTCACACTATGTAAGGCAAGCACAGACAGTTGACTTGGTTATGTCTCAAACGGCACCCTACTCTCCATAGTACATTGACCAGAGCACTAAATAGTGCACTATATAGAGAATAGTGTGCCATTTGAGATTCACACTGAAACACGGTGTCCTCTGACGTACCCTAATCCCCATATAAGCGCACTACTTTTATCCAGATTTCTAAATAGTGCACTACAAAAGGAACAGGGTAGAATTTAGTATTTTGTTCTGTCACATACCCTATAACCCAGTAGGTCATGGTGGGGGCTGGCTTCCTCTGGTCGGTCCAGTTCTCAGGTTTACACTGGAACAGAACTCCGTGTTCCTTCACTGGGCCCAGCCCATGGGTCCCCTGGGGTCTGTCTGTACCTGGCCTGCCCTACTCACACAAAGAGAGGTCTAAGAGGTTAAACATAAACACACACCACCTTTTTTATTACAACATAGACATTCTTACATACAGGGATATAGTGTGTTTGCAGTAGCGACCCATCACATGTTGGTCCCATGTTTCATGGGCGGAAATAAAATTAATAAAGCCGCAGACAAACATGGTATCTTTCTTAAAGTAAGGCAGCTCCAAAATGTAGGTGTTTTAGCCTAGCTCTGTGTTTTCTGTGGTGGAGGGGTAGCCAGCAAAAATACAGAGTGTAGGCGTTGGTAATCTTACCTAATTGCGCCGAGATTTGCTCAGCGTTCTGTAGCTCATGGGGACATTATGTCACTGCAGAATCTATGGGAGAGCTAGGCAAGTTCAAGCCCCCTCGGGTGCTGCCACAGATTTATATTAGAAGTGCACATCCAAGAAGGCTCAAGGTCATTGGCCACAGATAAAAATGATGTCAAATTGCGTTATATCTACCATAGCTTTGATTGGGCTGATCATGTCAACATCACACTTTCAAAAACTTTGCTAGGAAGTTAGACAAGCAGGCATCAGCATGAATCACGTCGACAATCTACTGGCAAATCCTTGTCAAATGAAGATAATTTATAGATCTATAGAATTTGGTCTCTCTCCCCCTCATAACTTAGCCTACTGTTCTGACTTAGTGGTGTACATGTAGACTTTAGCCTGTTTTAGAGAATTGTCATTATCGAATATTGTAAGAGCTTTCATTGTCTGCTTATATGCCCCCGTTATTTATCCTACGGTTCTGACTTGGTGTACAGGGAGAATACTGAACAAACGGCCCATGTTCTGAATTCTGTAGCTGTACATTTCACACGTACTGAACAAATAGTTATATCGACTATGTCCATCTTAGCTCGCTCATTAATCCTGAAGAGTCTATTGACGCACCCATGTGTAAGTAACGTAATTCAAAAATATCCATCAAAAGCTGTCAGTTTAAGCTGGAGATGTCATTTTTTGTGTGTGGGCTGCGTCTATCCACCGCATCCACGTATATGCAAATCATTCTTTACATTTATGAATGTTATTCAAGGCATTTCTATGGGCTATAGTAGTAAATGCCAAATGATATTTATCAAATCATTTAAAAATATTTTGGGGGGGATACCTAAAGGGGTCCTAAAATTCAAAATCCAATAGCTAAATGATACATTATTTAAAAAAATAAACATCCTCTCCACTGTCAATGGTGTTAATCTTCAGCAAACTTAACATGTGTAAATATTTGTATGAACATAAGATTCAGCAACTGAGACATAAACTGAACAAGTTCCACACACGTGACTAACAGAAATGGAATAACGTGTCCCTGAACAAAGGGGGGGGGGTCCAAATCAAATTTAAGTCAGTATTTAGAGTAGCCACCAGCTGCATTAAGTCATGCAGTACATCCCCTCCTCATGGGCGGCACCAGGTTTGCCAGTTCTTGCTGTGAGATGTTACCCCACTCTTCCACCAAGGCACCTGCAAGTTCCCGGACTTTTCTGGGGGGGGGGTGGCTCTAGCCCTCACCCTCTGATCCAACAGGTCCCAGACGTGCTCAATGGGATTGAGATCCGGACTCTTCGCTGGCCATGGCAGAACACTGACATTCCTGTCTTGCAGGAAATCACGCACAGAACGAGCACTATGGCTGGTGGCATTGCCATGCTGGAGGGTCATGTCAGGATGAGCCTGCAGGAAGGGTACCACACGCACAGCGTTGAGATTGCCTGCAATGACAACAAGCTCAGTCTGGTGATGCTGTGACACACCGCCCCAGACCATGATGGACCCTCCACCTCCAAATCGATCCCGCTCCAGAGAACAGGCCTCGGTGTAACGCTCATTCCTTCAAGCGAATCCGACATCACCCCTGGTGAGACAAAATCGCGACTCGTCAGTGAAGAGCCAATTTTTGCCAGTCCTGTCTGGTCGAGAGAAGGTGGGTTTGTGCCCATAGGCGACGTTGTTGCCGGTGATGTCTGGTGAGGACCTGCCTTACAACAGGCGTTCAAGCCCTCAGTCCAGCCTCTCTCAGCCTATTGCGGACAGTCTGAGCACTGATGGAGGGATTGTGCGTTCCTGGTGTAACTCGGGCAGTTGTTGTTGCCATCCTGTACCTGTTCCGCAAGTGTGATGTTTGGATGCAATCCTGTGCAGGTGTTGTTACACGTGGTCTGCCACTGCGAGGACGATCAGTTGTCCATCCTGTCTCCCTGAGGCACTGTCTTAGGCGTCTCACAGTACGGAGATTGCAATGTATTGCCCTGACCACAGTCCTGATGCCTCTTTGCATCATGCCTAAGGCACGTTCACGCAGATGAGCAGGGACCCTGGGGCATCTTTCTTTTGGTGTTTTTCAGAGTCAGTAGAAAGGCCTCTTTAGTGTCCTAAGTTTTCATAACTGTGACCTTAATTGCCTACCGTCTGTAAGCTGTTAGTGTCTTAACAACCGTTCCACAGGTGCATGTTCATTAACTGTTATTTGGATTTTTGAAAGACAGGGTCCTGAAAAAGGGATGTTTCTTTTTTGGCTGAGTTTATAACCATCTTAAACAATTCCATATATTAGCTTAGTACCCTCCCTCCTCCAACGGCTTAAACTTTTATAGGTTCATGTCTTAATTGAAATTACGGCTTGCGTCTTATCCGCTCATCGCTCCCTTATGCCATAGTTTGTACATCTCCATTGCTAATATTGCTTATATAGGTCTATGCCATTTGTATCTTATTCGTCATTGTAGGAAATGTTGGAATGATTTCATCGTTTTGCTTACTTTGTGTATTGTAACCAGCTCATGTGCTTTTCGTGAAGTGGGAGGGCACACTATATAATGTTGTTGGGTCTGTAACAATGTATGCCAGTGAGTCTCTTCTCATTCAAATATTGGTTTTCAATAAAAAAGTTCAGTAATAGACCGATGTAAATCCAGTTGATATTGAGAGGGTTGTCTTGTTTGCGCATTGCGCCGCCTGTGCGTCTGTATATTGTCTATAAAGTGGATCCTCGTGATTGTATTTTCCTTCCCTTTTAGACCACATAGGCCTAATAAAATACTTAAAATGGTAAGCTAACCGTGTCTCTCTCTCTCTCTCTCTCCCTCGCTCTCTGTGTGTGTGGTGACTTAAAGAAGAGTCAAGTTAACATAAGAATAAGATAACATAAGAATAAACATGATGAATTTAATGAACATTAAATGTAGTAATGCTTGTGTATGGTTCAAAAGTCTAAACTCATGTCGACCTTTCGTGATTATGGAAGGAGAATGTGGTTCTTATTGAGTTACACAAATACACAAGGAGCAAGTGGAAACCATATTTATTTAAGCAAGTCAGCTATATCAGCTAGGGTTTTTAAGAAGGCAGTAAAGGAGGCTGAATGAACAGTTTCGCTGCCAGACGAGTCTCCGCTGAGAGCCATAGTGCTGAAAGGAAAGCTCTGCTGTTGGGACAGCTTTATGTAGGCCTTAACAGTAGTGGCTTTGCTGGCATGCAACTAAAAAAAACTGGGTAGGTTTACCCCACATGCTAAAATCGCCACGGTGTGTGTGAGAGAGAGTCTGTCTGTGTGTGTGTTCCGTTCTGTATCTTACCCTGGGCGGCAGACTCCGCTGGAAGGCAGCCCGTATGGACAGGCAGCAGTGGTGGAAGTTGCGAATTAGCTGAGGGTGGATGGAGCCACTGAGCTGGGCCAGTTCCCTGTGTGTAGGAGCGATGAAGATACCCTGCACCTTCTCCATCAGCACATAGTGGAACAGAGTGTTCTCTGCCCCAGACGTCAACCTGGCCAACACAGAACAGAGAGAGATTGGAATGGAACAGAATGGAAGAGAATGGGGTGGAATAGAATGAGATGGAATAACATTTTGAATAGTGTGATAGGGAATAGAATAGGATGGACTGAAAGGATAGGACTACAGCAGAGAGGAGATTTAGGGCATTATTACAACAGGGAAGGATAAACTCACTTCTAACACTGCTGGCCTGTTTCACTCACTTCATAGTGTTGTACTTCTCCCCTGTCTCTCTCTCAGTTAGACTCTTCTTCAGGGTGCCCAGGTAGAACGGGTTAGGATGCTTCATCCTGGGAATCTAAGGGGGGGGAACAACATTGGTATTTGACAAAACCCAGTGTATCACTAAATATTGTGCTCTCCTAGCAGTGTGTGTGTGCCCTTTTATGTCTGTCTGTAATTTAATAAAGTGTGCCGTGGAACATAACATTTTATAGATATAAGGATGAGAGACGCAATGGGCGAAGGAAGGTTAAGACCCTACCTTGAAAATGCTCCCACTGCCTCGACTCCCATCAGATCCTCCAGAACCCAGCGAGTCTCTCTGGCCGACCAGCTTCCGGGCCGAGTCCGGGGTGGAGTGCGGACTGAGTCCAGTCGGCCTTCCTACACCCCCATCCGACTGTCCCTTGCTCCCGCTGTCGGACTGACTCCTCTTGGAGCTAGGTCTCCGAGCGCCTCGTCCAAACAGGCTCCGGCCCACCACCTTTCCTCCTCCCTGGTCCGAGGAGGGAGGCTTCACGCTCCCGGCCAGCTTGCTGAGGACAGGAGACGAGGCAGCCAGGGTGTCTAACCTGAGAACCATAATGGAAACCTTTTGTGTCATCCTCAATTTTATCTATGCACTTATTTATACACAATTATTTTACTTCTACACGTTGAATTGTTTTGTTTTTAAAATGGTCAAACTAAAAACAACCTGTCACGGACGAACGAGGGGAGGAACCAGTCAGCACAGGAGAGGCAGGGGGCAGGCGGGGCGGCCAGGCGTTCCTCCATCCCTAAGTCCAGCTCCTCCAGCTGTAGGAGGGTAGCCTTGACCTGGTCCACGTACACACAGTCGGGCCCTGGGGCCCCCGTGGCAGGGGCCGCACAGCCACTCGCCTCCAGGAGCACACACTGCATGAAGTGCCTCTGGGGGAGAGGGAGCGGTAGAGAGAGAGAGAGAGAGAGAGAGAGAGAGAGAGAGAGAGAGAGAGAGAGAGAGAGAGAGAGAGAGAGAGAGAGAGAGAGAGAGAGAGAGAGAGAGAGAGAGAGAGAGAGAGAGAGAGAGAGAGAGAGAGAGAGAGAGAGAGAGAGAGAGAGAGAGAGAGAGAGAGAGAGAGAGAGAGAATATATGGGATAACAGATGTCTGCGTGTAGTTGGTATCCTGGAACACAAAACTAGAGTCATTATGTTGGATGTCTGTCTGAGGGACAGCTAGAGGGGAAAGAGAAAGAGGAGAGAAATAAAGGTAGAGAAAAAGAGCAAGAAATGACACAAAAACAAAAAGGTGACACTCATTAGAGTAACTGACGGAACATAGAATCCTGCATTTTCAATGAAGACCCTATATGTCATTTTATATGTACAGTACCAGTCAAACGTTTGGACACACCTACTCATTCAAGGGTGTTTCGTTATTTGTACTATTTTCTACATTGTGGGACGTGCAAACCTGTCATCAAGGCAAAGTGTGGCAACTTTGACGAAGCACAAATATAAAATCTCTTTTGATTTTGTTTTAACACTTTTTGTGGTTATTACGACATGATTCCATATGAGTCACTTCATCGTTTCAGTGTCGTCGCTATTACTCTACAATATCGAAAAATATTCCAAATAAAAAAAAGACAAAACCCTGGAATGAGTAAGAGGGTCCAAAAGTTTGACTGGTACTGGATGTATCTATGGTCTTACCAGTCCCACTATGAGTAGGAAGTAGCGTCCCTGGGGCTGGCAGTAGCCAGGCGTGGTACAGTGGTTGCTAATGGTCTTGGTCTGGTGGATCTGTGAGTGGTGGCGAGGGAACACCTCCCTCCAGACAACCAGCTGGCCCACGCGCTGCTCTGAGGCCAGGGGGAGGAGACAGTAGTGCTGGCAGTAGAGAGAGACGTCAAACAGGTCCTCCTTGGGGAGGTGGTTCGCTATCAGATAGCCCTGGGGTTGGTCACAGGCAGAGAGACATACACGTCGAGAGACAGAGACACAGAGTACACACACACGCACACAGGTTGGACACACACACACAGATAACACAATTGAATTTAGAACACAAGTCGCCCCATCGTATTGGAGTGCCAGACTCTTTCTATACAAAGGTCATGAGAATGGAGACTTGAACCTAGAGAGCAACCTTCTACAAATCATGAATAATTCAGCATCAATTGACAGGCTGATGATGAGCCATCCAGAGAATGAGGGGGTACAGCATGTTATTCTGGGTGATGATATCCCATCTATAGTGCATTCGGAAAGTATTCAGACCCCTTCATTTCTTCCACATTTTGTCACGTTACAGCCTTATTCTAAGATGGATAAAATATTTTTTCCCCCTCATCAATATACACACAATAACCCATAACAACAGAGCAAAAACAGTTTTTTTTAACCAAATGTATACAAAATTAAAAACTGAAATATCACATTTACATAAGTATTCAGACCATTTACTCAGTACTCTGTTGAAAAACCTGGCAGCGATTACAGCCTCAAGTAATATTGGGTATGACGCAACAATCTTGGCACAGCTGTATTTGGGGAGTTTCTCCCATTCTTCTCTGCAGATCCTCACAAGTTCTGTCAGGTTGGATGGGGAGTGTCGCTGCACAGCTATTTTCAGGTCTCTCCAGAGATGTTCGATTGGGTTCAAGTCTGGGCTCGGGCTGGGCCACTCAAGGACATTCAGAGACTTGTCCCGAAGCCACTGCTGCGTTGTCTAGGCTGTGTGCTTAGGGTCACTGTCCTGTTGGAAGATGAACCTTTGCCCCAGTCTGAGGTCCTGAGCGCTCTGGAGCGGGTTTTCTTCAAGGATCTCTCTGTACTTTGCTCCATTCATCTTTCCCTCCTCGATCCTGACTAGTCTCCCAGTCCCTGCCGCTGAAAAACATCCCTACAGCATGATGCTGCCACCACCATGCTTCACTGTAGGGATGCTGCCAGGTTTCCTCCAGATGTAATGCTTGGCATTCAGGCCAAAGAGTTCAATCTTGGTTTCATCAGACCAGAGAATCTTGTTTCTCATGGTCTGAGAGTCTTTAGGTTGTGCCAAGCGGGCTGTCATGTGCCTTTTATAGAGGAGTGGCTTCTGTCTGGCCACTCTACCATAAAGACCTGACTGCTGCAGAGATGGTTGTCCTTCTGGAAGGTTCTCCCATCTCCACAAAATAACTCTGGAGCTCTGTCAGAGTGGCCATCGGGTTCTTGCTCACCTCCCTGACCAAGGCCCTTCTTCCCAAATTGGCTCAGTTTGGCCGGGCGGCCAGCTCTAGGAAGAGTCTTGGTGGTTCCAAACTTCTTCCATTTAAGAATGATGGAGGCCACTGTGTTCTTGGGGATCTTCAACCCTGCTGACATTTTTTGGTACCCTTCCCCAGATCTGTGCCTTGACACAATCCTGTCTTGGAGCTCTACGGACAATTCTTTCAACCTCATGTCCTGGCTTTTGCTCTGACACGCACTGTCAACTGTGGGACCTTATATTGACAGGTCTGTGCCTTTCCAAATCATGTCCAATCAATTGAATTTACCACAGGTGGACTCAAGTTGGAGAAACAGCTCAAGGATGGTCAATGTAAACAGGATGCACCTGAGCTCAATTCCGAGTCTCATAGCAAAGGGTCTGAATACTGATGTAAACAAGGTATTTCGGATTTTTATTTTTTACAAATGTGCAAACATTTAGTAAAAACTGTTTTTTCTTTGTCATTTGGGTTATTATGGGTTATTTAGAATAAGGCTGTAACGTAACAAAATGTGGAAAAAGTCAAGGGGCCTGAAAACTTTCAGAATACACTGTAAATAATCATATGTAACTGGCTCCTTCTTCCTATCCATCCAAGGGTGTCTGTCTGTCCCTTCTGTGAAGTTTCAAGTTTCTCTGTGGGCCCAGGGTGTGTGTGTGTGTGTGTGTGGAAAGGAGAGCGCCCCAGCAGATAGTTGTCAGGTGAGTGTGTGTGTGTGTGTGTGTGTGTGTGTGTGTGTGTGTGTGTGTGTGTGTGTGTGTGTGTGTGTGTGTGTGTGTGTGTGTGTGTGTGTGTGTGTGTGTGTGTGTGTGTGTGTGTGTGTGTGTGTGTGTGTGTGTGTGTGTGTGTGTGTGTGTGTGTGTGTGTGTGTGTGACAAGACACTCAACCTTGTAGAACAGACAGGAACCCAGTGTCACGTAGAGACGCCTCATGCCATAGAAGTCCTCTGACTGCCAGAGAGAGAGAGAGAGAGAGAAGAGAGATAAAATAATTAACAATTTTAGAAGGTCAGACATGAATGATTAAGTAGTAGATCTACTTCCTGTCGGTCTACCGCCCCCCCCCCCCTCTCCACCACCCCTCCCTCCCAGCCCTGCTTCATTTAATCAGCTAGAAGATGCAGGTATAAAGAATCCTCCATTACATGAAATATACACAGGCCAATCCAGAAATACTCACTACTAGACCCTACACAGGGGAGGAGACAGCTGGTGGCTCCGTTTTAATGGGAATGGGGATGAGCATGACACCTTGTCTACTTCCCAAATGGCACCCTATTCCCTACACAGTGCACTGCTTTGGCTAAAGCCCTATGTCATGATTTGACTTACCATTTCTCCGAAATCTGACGATTCAAAGTCTGAGAGAACAGTGTCCACCTCCATCTGTGGACAGACAGATAATCAGAGACCATAGAAGTAGAATTCAGATGCAGCATGACGTATTTCTGCATTCACAAAAGTGGCAGTCAGACATGCTCTGGAGCTAGACATGGAAAAATTGCCTGACTAGTCGGCAGGAGCACATGTCATTTTTACCGCCAGACAGCAGAGGGCAGCAAAGACAATACATAAATCCAACAGGGTGGAAGGGGGGCCCATTAAATATACTTTAGCAAGAGCAAATTGCTTAAATGTATCACTGACTTGACAGCCTAAAAAACATCCTGTGCCCTAAAACATTTCAGAAGACGTAACAAGCGAGGCGCAAACAGCAAATGGTGAAGACATCAATGAAGAAGAAGACATCTTAAAAGTGGCCCATCACAACCGTGGCCCAAAGTGGTGGCCCATCCCCAGACCTTTATCTCAGGGGGCAGAGGGAGCCACCGGACCGCTGGCAGTCCGTCCAGGAAGAGAGTCCCCGATAGGTCAGTGGGCGTGGCCCCAGAGCTGTCACTCAACCTGGAAGGCTGGATGAGCTGCTGGAAGAACAGGCAGAAGAAATGGTCCAGCCTGGGGGCGTGGTCCGCCTGGCAGAATGCACTGTGGGTGAGCGGAAGGAGCGATGGAGACAAGACGGAGGGGGAGGAGGGGAAGAAAGGGAGGGATGGACAGAGGGATGGTGTGGTGGAGGGGGAGGGATGGAGAGAGGGATGGTGTGGTGGAGGGAGAGATGAGATGAAGGGGTGGAGGAGAGAGGGATGGAGGAAGCAAGGGGAGAGATGAGATGAAGGGGTGGAGGAGAGAGGGATGGAGGAAGCAAGGGGAGAGAGGGGGACAGAAGGAGGTAGAGAAAGAAGTGGTTAGTTCAAAGAAGCCAACAACCTGTTCAGGTTTGATGTAACAGCATAAATTACCTTGCTTCAAATGAGAAGCCAGAAAGACTGGGACCGCTTGAACCAGGAAATCAAACCGGTGTCCAAAATGGCACCATATTCCCTATACAGTGCACTACTTTTGGTCAAATTCAGGATGCATCCCTGCTGTCGGCACAACAGACCTGTCCAGAGAGCCGTGCATCACCTTGAGAGTCCTCACTGCGCCTCCCACTACCGTCTGCAGATACAACAGAGGAACCCTGGGGAAGAATACGAGGGGAAAACACAGTCACATCCAAGAGGAGTAGGCTAGAAAAACACTCCGAACCTCAGCTACTTACCGACCGTTTTATTGATCAAATATTCTGGAAGGGATACAGCATTTAGTTGACATATGGGATTGGCTGAGACAGCGTATTGAATATGGAAGCATGCATTGGATGACTTTGCCGTGTCGGTACCTCTCAGCAGGCAGGGCGATCACCAGCAGGTTGTTGCTCTCCTTCCAGTAGCCCACATGGACCAGCTGTTTATTGAGCAGAAGAGAGGAGCTGAGGAGAGGGGGGGGGGGGGGTAGAAGGCAGAGAAAAAAGGAGGGAGTGGGAGGAGGAACAGGTGCAGGGGAAAAGACCGAGAAGAAATACAATCACGGCATGAATGACTGGAATTTCTACATTTCTGACTTTGGTAGATCTCAGAGCCGCTTGAAGTGGGTCTGACTGGTGATAGGTAGAGATCAGTGGGCGGGGATTTTCCTACACTACCTGACTATCTGCCCCCCGGTGACATTCTCCAGCATGTCAGACAGAGTGAGAAAGATCCCTCGGACTCCTTTCAGCTGACTGGACGCCTCAGACACTGGGTACTGGTACAGGATCTCCTGCTACATGGAGGTACACACACACACACACACACACACACACACACACACACACACACACACACACACACACACACACACACACACACACACACACACACACACACACACACACACACACACAGTCCGTTAGAGAAGAAAGCACAGGGCAGGATCTAGGTACAGTCTTTGTCATTAGTATTCTCCACACCATGCTGTCTGCTATGAAGGGTGTGGAGCGGCCCACTTCAGAGAGAGCGGGGGGCGGGGAATTAAGGAGTGAGGCCTCATAGCCATGGAAACAAGGACAAAAGCTCTGATAATTCTTACAATGCCAGACATTCCCCTCTGGTTCACCAACACACTAGCCTCGTGGAGAACCAGGTTTCCCTAAACAGAAAGCCTGGGGAAGTCCATGGCACAAAATCAGCTATAAAAAAAAGGATGGGCACACAGTGAAAAACTAGTTACATGTCAAACCAGTCAAATGCTTTGCTTGGGTGGAGGTGCTCACGACATTATCATTGTCGTAGGGGCGCAACAGTGAGTGAGGATGGCTGCGAAATCGCCGATTAAAAATCCTGTTAAAGTATGTTGATGTATGCCGTGTTTGTGGTGAACCGTACGCCTGGAACCGGAACAAACATCATCTTTTGCAAGGTAAATTGTCTTTATTGCGACCGGACTACACACGGGCTTTAGAAGAGATAACGGAGCCTGTCACACATTGCCTTTCCTGTGTCATTTGTTGTGCGACAGCCAAAGTGTACCAATGCGGTCACAATTCACGCTAATCTATGAGACACGCCCCCCATTCTCATCCAATGGGGCTGCAGTGGACCGGGTTGAGAGCTTCAAGGTCCCTAGCGTTCACGTCACCAACAAACTATCATGGTCCAAGCACGCCAAGACAGTCGTGAAGAGGGCACGACAAAGCCTTATCCCCCTCAGGAGAGTGAAAAGATTTGGCGTGGGTCCTCAGATCCTCAAAAGGTTCTACAGCAGCACCATCGAGAGCATCTCGACGGGTTGCATCACCGCCTGGTATGGCAACTGCTCAGCCTCCGACCGCAAGGCACTACAGAGGGTAGTGCGAACGGCCTAGTACATCACTGGGGCCAAGCTTCCTGCCATCCAGGACCTCTATACCAGGCGGTGTCAGAGGTAGGCCCTAAAAATGTTCAAAGACTCCAGCCCCCCTAGTCATAGACTGTTCTCTCTGCTACCGCACGGCAAGCGGTACCGGAGCGCCAAGTCTTGGCCCAAGAGGATTCTAAACAGCTTCTACCCCCAAGTCATTAGACTCCTGTACATCTAATCAAATGGCTACCCAGACTATTAGCATCCCCCACCTCTTTTACGCTGCTGCTACTCTCTGTTATGATCTATGCATAGTCACTTTAATATCTCTACCTACATGTACATATTCCCTCGACTAACCGGTGCCCCACACATCGACTCTGTACCGGTACCCTCTGTATATAGCCTTGCTATTGTTATGTTACTGCTGCTCTTTAATTATTTGTTACTTTTATTTCATAAAACTACATTGTTGGTTAAAGGCTTGTAAGTAAGCATTTCACTGTAAGGTTGTTGTATTCGGCGCATGTGACGAATACAAATTGATTCGATTTTGTATTTGGGGAGTTCCTGTCAAGCTCTGTCAGGTTGGAGGGGGAGCGTCGCTGCACAGTTATTTTCTTAAAACCTGTTTTTGCTTTGTCATTATGGGCTATTGTGTTAAGATTAATAAGGAAAAGCATTTATTTAATTAATTTTAGTATAAGGTTGTAATGTGACAAGATGTGGGGAAAAAAATCAAGGGGTCAGAATACATCATATCAAAATATAAATTCACAAATAATCTCAATAATCCTAAAACTAAATAGGACAATAGCAAAAATCTCCCTGCCTGCACACATTTAAAGGTTTGGTATCGCATTTTAGGCTTGAAAGAGACATATCTTTAAATAATTTTAATCGCAGCAAATGTGTTGCCGAGGTTGTAAGAATATCAGATAGCATTCTGTTTTGAAAAATAAATATATTTTAGATAGGGTACGGATTCTATGCCAGGACATTCACACATCTCGTAATGCTCCCAGTGTACCAAGTAAACCACGTTGACTGAGGTATGACGGTACAGTGTAGTCATGGTATTAGTGTAGTTCCACTGTCATTGTAAGATTCAGGGCTCACTTGCAAAAAGAGACCTTGGTCTCAATGGGACTTCCCTGCTAAAAGAAAGGGCAAACCCAAAAGAAAATTGGGTGTCAGTTCGGATACACCGCGAGACAGAGCGGAAAAGGACAGCGCCAACTCTGTATTTAGGAGCCACCACAGAGAAGAGGCCTAAATCCCAGGGCAGAGGGAGGAGAGAGAGCATGTCTGAAATGAGGGTGTAGCTGCTAGCAATGTTCCCTTTTTCCAGCACTGAGCAAATTTCAGGTCTGCTGAGCGCAAACTTGAACAGTGTGACAATTCTGTGCAACTTCCGTGGCCCGTTTACTGTGAACACTGAGGCTGTACCCACTTTAAGTTACAGTTTTAACTGTGACCAAGTAGGCTACTGTGGCTATTTGATCGTAATGTAGACCTACCAGAGTGGCCTACCATCAAAAGCAATGGCCGAAAATGCACCCCATAACATTTTAACATGGAAGTAGATGTTCTATCATACAGCCTACAGTAGCAGCCAATGTGTGGTGTTCGATGTAGGCCTACCATTCCATGAGAAAAAGAACATGCAGGGCTTTATCCCCATCTCATTATTACAGAGAATAAGACAAATTATGCTACCCTCTGCCTATTGGCTACTTTTCTTATTCAAGAGGTCTCAAAATACAACACTGCCGCTTTAAGACATAAAAAAAAGCTCTTTACCCGACTCGCTTTTCAAAGATGGCTAGAAATGCCCATATTTTGTGCTCTTGTTGGAAGCAACCACTGTTGACTAGAAATGAGCTATAACTGGGCTAATAACTCACTTACTAGCAAAGAACATGAACAAATGTGCACGTGTGGCTACATGCATATCTCGCTTTGATCTCAAAACAAGCGCATCGACTCGGGACCGCCCATACTGTAGCCCAAACAATCCAGTCAAAATTTAACAGCACAGATCGATATATGGCTATTTGCACATAGGCCTGCCGCAGCACTGACTGGTTATGTAGAGTACGGCCTGAGTCATGCCGGTCAAAGCAATAGAATCCTCCTCCAATGCGCTCTGCCTACAAGAAAATCTCTTGCAAAGTTAGTTTTGTATACTATGTCTTGCATAGTGCGTTTTGTTATGGTACGTTACATTGAAAGTGGCTAATATTGCGTTGACTCGATCACAATTCTCACAGTAAAACGAAATGTTAATAGTGTTACCTAAAGGGGAAAACTCTAGAAAGTTGAGTGAAGTACAGTCTAGTGCTTCTCTGCGTAGGCTGATATTTCTTCTGCGCAGAATTGCGATGGGAGCTGCACGTGCAGGAACACTGGCTACTAGTCTACCTCCCCACAGAGCAAGAAAACAGGAGCCCTGGATCAGCACTTCACTACAAAATCCTCTGACCTCGGTGCTCTGTTCCACCGTGTTTGACTTCCACAAGTGCCAGTTTCCCGGATACAGATGAAGCACTCCCCTGGTCTAAACAGCATGATCAGTATAGAATCTCAATTGAAAGAGATTTTTAAGTCCAACAATAAACCTGAACAGTGTCTGCGAAATGATGCTGCTTTTGTTGATGTTATTTATCTGATTACCATCATGGTTAACTTATTGCTGCAAGGTTAACCTAGGCTGGGTAACCTGTTGGAGCTAGTAACATAAGCATTTTGCTGCACCTGCTATAACACCTGCAAATCTTTGTACGCTACCAACAATCTTTGATTTATGTTTCGTCAAAGGATTAGCATCAGGAAGCCTACCCGCTCTGGTAGGCTTCCAGATCCAACAGCAACCATAACACACACACACACACACACACACACACACACACACACACACACACACACACACACACACACACACACACACACACACACACACACACACACACACACACACACACACACACACACACACACACACACACACACACACACACACACACACACACACACACACGGAATGTATTCAGACGCCTTGACTTTGTCCACATTTTGTCACAGCCTTATTCTGAAATGGATTGAATCGTTTTTTCCCCCTCATCAATCTACACACAATACCCCCAAAATGACAAAGCAAAAACAAGTTTTTTCGAAATTTTTGCAAATGTATAAAAAAATATATAAGAATAAATATCTTATTTACATCAGTATTCGGACCCTTTGCTATGAGACTCGAAATTGAGCTCAGGTGCATCCTGTTTCCCTTAATAATCCTTGAGATGTTTCTACAACTTGATTGGAGTCCACCTGTGATAAATTCAATTGATCAACATGATTTGGAAAGGTACACACCTGTCTATACAATGTCACACAGCTGACAGCTCATGTCAGAGAAAAAAACCAAGCCATGAGGTCGAGGGAATTGTCCGTAGAGCTCCGAGACAGCATTGTATCGAGGCACAGATGTGGGGAAGGGTACCAAAATATTTCTGCAGGGTTGAAGATCCCGAAGAACACAGTGGCCTCCATCATACTTAAATGGAAGAAGTTTGGAACCATCAAGACTCTTCCTAGAACTGGCTGCCCGGTCAAACTGATCGGGGGAGAAGGGACTTGGTCAGGGAGGTGACTAAGAACCCGATAGTCACTCTGACAGAGCTGTAGAGTTCCAGATGGGAGAACCTTCCAGAAGGACAACCATCTCTGCAGCACTCCACCAATCAGGTCTTTATGGTAGAGGCCAGACGGAAGCCACTCCCCAGTAAAAGGCACATGACTGCTGCTTGGAGTTCGCCAAAAGGCACCTAAAGGACTCTCAGACCATGACCAACAAAATTCTCTGGTCTGATGAAACCAAGATTGAACTGTTTTGCCTGAATGCCAAGCATCACATCTGGAGGAAACCTGGCACCATCCCTATGGTAGGGATTGGGAGACTAGTCAGGATTGAGGGAAAGATGAACGGAGAAAAGTAAAGAGAGATCCTTGATGAAAACCTGCTCCAGAGAGCCCAGGACCTCAGACCAGGGCGAAGGTTCCCCTTCCAACAGGACAACAACCATAAGCACACAGCCAAGACAACGCAGGAGGGGTTTCGGGACAATTCTCTGAATGTCCTTGAGTGGCCCAGCTAGAGCCCGGACTTGAACCCAGTCGAACATCTTTGGAGAGACCTGAAAATAGCTGTGTAGCAACGCTCCCCATCCAACCTGACAGAACTTGAGAGGATCTGCAGAGAAGAATGGGAGAAACTCCCCAAATATAGGTGTGCCAAGCTTGTAGCGTCATGCCCAAGAAGCCTCGATGCTGTAATCGCTGCCAAAGGTGCTTATATAAATGTAATATTAGTTGTTTCTTTTTTTATACATTTGCAAACAATTGTAAAAACCTGTTTTTGCTTTGTCAATATGAGGTTTTGTGTGTAGAAAAACAATTGAATCAATTTTAGAATAAGGCTGTAACGTAACCAAATGTGGAAAAAGTCAAGGGGCCTGAATACTTTCCAAATGCACTGCACACACACACACACACACACACACACACACACACACACACACACACACACACACACACACACACACACACACACACACACACACACACACACACACACACACACACACACACACACACACACACACACACACACACACACACACACACACACAGAGAGAGAGAGAGAGAGAGGAACTGACCTTGTTCTCCTACTCCTACCTTTGTTTTTCCAGGTGTGTGTGTGTGTGTGTGTGTGTGTGTGTGTGTGTGTGTGACAGAGGGAAACGAATAGAATGTGTGTGTGTGTGTGTGAATCCTGGCGGCAACGGAGGAAATGTGTGTGTGTGTGTGTGTGTGTGTGTGTGTGTGTGTGTGTGTGTGTGTGTGTGTGTGTGTGTGTGTGTGTGTGTGTGTGTGTGTGTGTGTGTGTGTGTTGGATCTGGAAGCCTACCAGAGAGGTAGTTGTTCTCTAAAGCTTCTGCTTTTTAGAAATAGGGACATTTTCTGACTGTTCGAATACTCACATGATTTATATTTTTGTACTCGAGTACTCAATGAAAAAATAATAACACATTTAACACAAGGCCCACACTGGAAAACAATATGTGTGCATTTGTCTATATGCCAACCACAAGCAACAATGCTTAATTTATCAAAACTATTACAGATATCAAATCCTAACTGCTATATAGCCCCATATACAGTATTTTCAGTCAATAAAAAGCAAGTGCAATTTAAGATTAATTTATTTAAACCGTAATATCAACAGGTTATATTATATCGTGGAACACAATCTTCAAAAAGGCAGTAACCTCAGCAGTGGACCTTGCTTGTGGAAGCCTATGGCTCTGCAATGGCATAGAACAGATTTTTTTTCAAATGAAAAAAAAGATGCCGATGCGAAGTGACGCGCATCTCGCGTCTGGAACAGTTATCCTCAAAGAGGGACCATTTGAAACGGGGCTCAATTTGGCCATTTTAAAGAATAGAAATCGCAGTTACAAACCAAAATATGTCTTCTTTTCTCTATACAGATATTCGATTTAGGTTATTCTGCCGGTTGTTTGGAATTTTCTAAATGAATTAACACGGCATGGTGATGAATTACGGCCACGGCATCTGTTTGGTGCTTAATGATTCTGATGAAAATACTCCGTCTTTATCAAACTTGGATATTTTCAATGGAACCGGACTATGCTTTGTGGGGTTATAGCCTAGGATAACCTATTCTAAAAGGCACAAACGTTCGCAAAGTAGCCTAAGCAGAAAATAGACGGGGCGAAATTACCCCAAAACTGCAGCTCGTTGTTGGAACACATATTTTCCTTACTTCAATCAACCAGTCAATTTTTGAATTTGTTATAAAACTGTTATCATTTGGCAGTGAATGTAGCTAGTGTATTTCCCATCAGTTAGATACGAAATTATAGGCATTTCTGTAGGCCTAACGGGAGCTTGCGTGCGCTCTCGGCACAAGTGTGTGGAGGGAACGGTCGGAACGCAATTGAGTGAATGAGACACCGGAGGAGGAAAGGGAATTTAAGGAGAAGAACTGTGTGATGCTTGGCTTGATTTCTTAAAAAAAAAAAATTACAAATGGAACACTAGAGTCAAAGCAAAATAATGTTCTCTTCCAAGGCACATTTTTTATTTGCCTGTTCGTGCAGCCACAAAGCACATTCCACCAAATAGTTTGACAGTATTATTTTTTGAATTCTTAAAAAGTGATCTCTGGTTAAAGATCGCGCTTTGATGTCGGTTTGAGTGTTCTAGTACTCACGCCCGTCCCTAGTCAGAAAACACAGACTGTATACCACCAAAATAGGTTGGTTGTTCAACGTCCACAACGATGCTTTAACCACACCAGGAGACCCCTTTGAGGTCTGGGGGAGAAAGAAAAAAAAATCGAAGAAATTTAGATTTTGGGGTTTTAGTTACCCTTAATTCAAGTGCGCTCCAGCCAGAGATCATTGTTCAGTTAGTGATGTGTCTGTAGCGCTTATGTGATTTCAGAGTTTGCAAAACAAATGGCCACTGGGTTGATGCAAATAGTCCTATCATTCTGCCAGGTAGGCATAGGCTACTTTGTAGTTAACATTTAATTGAAGACGCATATCTGATGATGCTAATGGGTACACAAAGTGTAGACATGTGTGTGCGCACACACACACACACACACACACACACACACACACACACACACACACACACACACACACACACACACACACACACACACACACACACACACACACACACACACACACACACACACACACACACACACACACACACACACACACACACACACACACACACAAACTGACCTTGTTCTCCACTACCTTTGCCAGGACAGCGGAGTCAATCACCACCTTCCGGAGACACCTGAAACCCCACCTCTTTAAGGGAATTCCTGTTTTAGATGCCTTTAACTTGATTTGCACCAATTTTACTAAGTTCTTAAATAAAAAAAATGATATAAGTCAAATTCAAATTCCGTTTTCATGTCTGGATTCCGTGATTCCGTCTGCGTTCTCCACAACACAGAACTGATAGGGCTCTCTTCTATCTCAAAAGAACAATGGGAAAACAAAACTAACAGATTGCGCCTTTACCGTAGACTTGCGCTGTGAATGTAAAAAAAGATCATGGTAGAGGTTACTTTTAACCAGACCTTGGATCAGATGACCCTACCCCCAGTCCTACACTTTTATCTATGGCCTCTGGTCTTTAGTAGTGCACTACCTAAGGGTATATGCATTTCGGACAAAGTCCAACTGAACTAACCTCTTCTAGTGGGGTGTCTGGGTCCAGTTTGAGTGACAGGTACATGACAATGTGCGGGATGTGTCCTATAGACATCTGGAGCTCCACCGTGTCCTCGCCCCACAGCAGACGCACCAGCTGGCTAACCGAAGGAGAGGGCCTGAGCCTGGGAGCAGAGGACATGTCCACACCTCCCTCCCCTGGTCCTCCTGGACTGGCTGTCTCCAGGGTCAGCTTCACCTGGGAGGGAGGGGAGGGGAAAGAGAAAGCAGGAGAGATAAACTAAGACCTAAAGACATCATCATCTGTATCTTTTCACCACATTCTAAAAACAGCCAGCCCGAGTTTTCCCTTTTCAAACACTGTAAAAAAAAAGGAGGTAGGCTGTGGGTTTGGCTACAAAACAAAAGCCGGTAGTGACTTTGTAGGACTCTGGAGAATCACAGTCGGACAGAATCGGCAGGGGGAACTACACTGTGATCATAATAAGGCCATAAACGACATTTAGTCCAGTCCATTGGGGCTGCCGCATCATTTATTTGGACAAGCGCTACAGGAAAGCAGGAAGGGTTCACGTAGACAAAGCTCAGGAAAAGAGGAAGTAGATGTGATTCGTTCAGGAAAAGAGGAAGTAGATGTGATTCATTCAGGAAAAGAGGAAGTAGATGTGATTCATCCAGGAAAAGAGGAAGTAGATGTGATTCATTCAGGAAAAGAGGAAGTAGATGTGCTTCATCCAGGAAAAGAGGAAGTAGATGTGATTCATCCAGGAAAAGAGGACGTAGATGTGATTCATACAGGAAAAGAGGAAGTAGATGTGATTCATCCAGGAAAAGAGGACGTAGATGTGATTCATACAGGAAAAGAGGAAGTAGATGTGATTCATCCAGGAAAAGAGGACGTAGATGTGATTCATACAGGAAAAGAGGAAGTAGATGTGATTCCTTCAGGAAAAGAGGAAGTAGATGTGATTCCTTCAGGAAAAGAGGAAGCAGAGTAGGGAGACAGGTAGCCTAGTGGTTAGAGTGTTGGACTAGTAACTGAAAGATTGCAAGATCGAACCCCCGAGCTGACACGGTACAAATCTGTCATTCTGCCCCTGAACAAGGCAGTTAACCCACTGTTCCTAGGCCACCATTGAAAATAAGAATTTGCTCTTAACTGACTTGCCTAGTTACATAAAGGTCAAATAATAATAAATAGAAGAATGGTGATTGATGGAGAGAGAAATGGATTATATTCCTGATCACTGAAAGAGAAGCAGGATGGATGTGTGTGAGAATCAGAAACAGATCCTGCTGCATGGCCCAGAAGAGTGCAGCTCTGTCATCCTCAGAGCTTTTTGCATGACACACCACCATTCACACAAAGCTAAGCAAGCACACTAAGGACAGGCCTGCACATGGAAACACGTAACAGTATGGTGGAGAGATGCATGCTACCATTTACAGACGGCTTATGTCTGTGCACTCTTGTATTTCAATTATATTAGTCCTTAGCAGGCCTCTTTAGTCCTAAGCAGGCCTCTTTAGTCCTTAGCAGGCCTCTTTAGTCCTTTAGTCCTAAGCAGGCCTCTTTAGTGCTGACAGGTTACTGCCCAAATGCATACATGTACACACTAATAGAATACTGTAGCCTACACACACAGACTTAAACAAACTGGAATACAAATGTGAAAAAGAACTGTGTACACGCGCACACACACACACAGTGCTGGCTCTGGGCAGTAACCTGTCAGCACTAAAGAGGCCTGCTAAGGACTTCTGGTTGACGTTAATTGAGACGAATCAGAACCAGGTGTGTGTGTGTGTGCGCGTGGTACACTCGCAGGACTGTGACACTGGAAATGGTCTGACTCTCTACCTCTCCGAGAAGTGTTCACACTCCTAATGGAGTTAAAAGGACTGGAGTCAGAAATGTGGTAGAAAGTTCATGCTTACACCAGTCCAATGCTTTCGAAACTTTGAAGGGTTCGTGAGCAAGTCCTTTACAAAGACTAAGCATTTATTAATTGTATTTCGAATTCATCCATCACTCTAGGGCGAGGGCCAGAACATCTCCAGACACTGTCACCAGAAACCCACAAACCGTTGAGCAGCGCCAGGGAAGGCGCCAGGCCTGGGCCGGACGCCATCTTGGCTCTGCAGGGAACAGTAGCCTGTTATTAGGAGAAGGGCCTAACTGTGATGAGTGAGTCCTTCTGACACTATTCTGCACACACAGACACACAAATGTCAAATGTCATAGAACAAATTCCTTTTACAATGAATAGAATAGTACAATAGACACTGCCAGACAGGCTGAAGGGCTGCGGCACTACGTTCTCTCATGATAAATAATGGGGATGTGGTTAGGTTGGAGGGTGCTCTCGGCAGATTCCTGCCTGTTGATGTCAGTGATCCAGAAAGACAGAGAGAGAGACAAAGGGGCATAGGGAGAGAAATAGAGTGAGAAAGAGGGAAAGAGAGAGAGAGCGAGAGAGAGGGGAAAAGAGAGACAAAGAGAAAGACAGAGGTAAAGAGAGAGATACAGATAGATAAAGAGAGACAAAGGGACATACAGAGAGAGAGAGAGAGAGAGAGAGAGAGAGAGAGAGAGAGAGAGAGAGAGAGAGAGAGAGAGAGAGAGAGAAGAGAGAAAAGAGATTGAGAAAAGATAGAGAGAGAGCGAGAGAGAGACTTCGAGAGAGAAACAGCTAGAGACAATTGACATATACAGAACGGAAAAAGGGGAGAGCGAGAGAGAGAAAGAGAGGAGAGAGAACGAGAGAGAAAGAGAGAAGAGACAAAAGAGAGAGAACGAGAGAGAGAGAGAGAGAGAGAAGAGAGAGAGAACGAAAGAGAGAAAGAGAGAAGAGAGAGAAAAGAGAGAGAGAGTTGGGAAAGAGAGAGGGGCGGAGAAAGAGAGAGCGCTCGCAAGAGAGAGAGAGAAAGTAATACTGATGATACTATACTATGAGGTCAGGCAGAGGGCATGGTGGTCCAACCTCAATACAAACTGCTGCTCCGCCCATATAATTGCTACTGTCTACCACGCTTTACCTGGGAGGGCCATTCACACACATGACCACATACATACAGCCAGCCAGACGCTCACGTGCGCGCGCACACACACACACACACACACACACACCACCGAAGTTTCCACTGACTATGTCAGTAGAGCTCCGTCCGACGAGAGGCCTTGTTGTTTTTTTCACATCTCTCTCTCCTCCTCCTCTCTACAGTGTAATTTACTATCTGGCTTTCCGCGTATTCTAATCAGCTGTGCTTTCAGTGGCCGCAGCATAATGGTCGTTTTCCTGTGTTTTCTCAAACAACTCCCGCCGCAGTCTGGCCTCTCTCCTCTCTCTCCTCGCTCTCTCTGTCGGCAAACGCCATCACTCCCGCCGACACTGTAATTTACAAATTCCTCCTTCTTGAGGCCCTGTTTTGACCGTGTGAGGAGACGGATTTGGAAAAAGCTTGAGCAGTTTTCTGAATGGCGATCAAGGTGTCATTTCCCCGACTTGGACAGTTTTCCTCATGTAGATAGGTGGTGATTGTTTCCTACTATATATACGTTTTGACAGCCGAGCGAAGCCAGATGGCAGTGGAAAAATATTTCTGTATTCGGCATTCTACTTCACCATACATTCTACAATGGATTTACATCAACTTAAATACCACTTTCTGGATGCAGGGAGAAAATTAAACGTGAAGAAACATCCTCTTCCCAAAGCTTAGTTAGAAGAGCAATCCTGAACAGACACTTATTGAGATTAGCTGGTTTTTTTTTTTAGGGGGGTTGGGGGGTTGGCTGGGTTTTGTTAATTGATTCATTGTCCAAAGCTTGATAAGCAGCTGGTATTCTGACTTGAGATCCACACACTTATCTTGACATCTTATGCACGCCACACGCCTCACATTGACGTCAACGAATGATTCACGTGGAAGTTCGAGTTGCAGCCTTTTTTAAAAAATGTATCTCTACTGAATCGGGACACCTCAGGGCATTCTAGCCTCGTGAATCTGTCCAGAGCCAAAACATCCATGTGGTTTCTAATAACACATTCCAGTGACCTCCAAGACCTCTCTTTGAACATGTGGGACAGTGGAGAGCTCTTGACTAACAGTCTCGGTCTGCCTTTGCGCGTGTGTTCGTGTGCGTGAGTGTGTCTCTGCCTTGCGTGTTAGTGTGTGTTTCTGCCATGAGTGCTAGTGTGTGTGTGTGTGTGTGTGTGTGTCTCTGCCTTGCGTGTTAGTGTGTGTGTCTGCCATGAGTGCTAGTGTGTGTGTGTGTGTGTGTGTGTGTGTGTGTGTGTGTGTGTGTGTGTGTGTGTGTGTGTGTGTGTGTGTGTGTGTGTGTGTGTGTGTGTGTGTGTGTGTGTGTGTGTGTGTGTGTGTGTGTGTGTGTGTGTGTCTCTGCCTTGCGTGTTAGTGTGTGTGTCTGCCATGAGTGCGTAGACCCCAGACTGTAACACTTCTAAGCAGAGCAGACGTGTTGGTTAGGGGGGGGGTCTGTAAATTGATTTCTTTCATTGGCTGCCGTTTCTGTTTCAGAGGCTGTGTCCGAAACGCCGCAGCCTGCATCGTTAATAATGTGACCGGGGCTCATAATACAACAACAACAACAACAACAACGAAGTTCTGTCGGCGCTCTTTCGCATACTTTCATATTTGCAGCGTTTCAATGTTGTAATACACTTAACTTCAGGTGGTCCTGTAGCTCAGTTGGTAGAGCATGGCGCTTGTAACGCCAGGGTAGTGGGTTCGATCCCCGGGACCACCCATACGTAGAATGTATGCACACATGACTGTAAGTCGCTTTGGATAAAAGCGTCTGCTAAATGGCATATATTATTATATTATTATTATTATTCATAAACACACCACAAAGCGGAACATAATTCTATCTAACTGCTGTTCCTTTAATATGTCAGTAAGGAGTTGTGTGGGTGGGCTTGGAACACACACATACACCTACTAGAGTTGGGCGATAGGGACAGAAATCCATATCGATAAATGGACTAAATTAATAGGATAACGATATATAGAACGATACATTTATGACGTGGCTCGGTTGGTAGAGCATGGCACGTGCAACGCTGGGGTTATTGGTTCGATTCCCATGGGGAACCAGTACAAATATGTATGCACTCACTACTGTAAGTCAATCTGGACTAAAAAATTGTATTACCCTTTAACACACACACACACTCACCTGGGTAGGTCCAGGAATGCAGGACAGAACCCTCTCAATGTTCTCTGTGGTAACATCCACATCGTCTACTGCGACCAGGTTGTCACCTGGGACGAAGAAGAAAGTCTCATTCCCAGTGTCACGTTACATATAGACAACTTAGACTAAAAGGGGAATAGTGACATTCCTGTAAAAGTATGTTGCGCCACATTGCGTAACCTGTTCAGAAATAGTATAGTTTTGTTGAGGAGCACAGTGTTTGGCAGGACAAGGAGGGGCAACTGGCAAAGAGTGGAACATATACAAAACAGACCGGTATCCAATCAAGAGATACAGTCCACAGATCTAGGAACAGCCTGTTGTTTGTTTTTGTAAAACAACGAGTTTCACCTGCCTCTGTGCAGACTCGTGCCCGTTCCAATCAACCCTAACACAGATTCCACCTTAGTTATTTCAGTTAGTTAAATAGTCTAATTGCTTTAGCATGGACTTGTAGGCTACATGAAAGTCATGGCTTTAAACACTAACTCATGTGGATAGTTTTTAGTATTCAGCAGTTTTGTTTTTTGCATTCCTTGGGCTGCCCAGAACGACCGTGCCCGGCCTCTACAAACATCAAAACTATTTACTGTAAACCACAACGTTATACGTCTAACTTTATTTAATATAAATGGTGTCAATAAAATAATTTATTGCATTCTATACCATTTGTATACGACTGATCCCTGTGGCTGTGTCTGAAATGGCAAAAGTAGTGCATTACATAAAGAGAAAAGGGTGCCATTTGGGACATATCCAGAGTGATGGTTTTGTACACTCACCTATCAGTATCTGTGCACACTTGACGGCCGGGCTGTTGGGCACCAGGCCATGGACAGTGATCCTCTCCTCCCTCCTCCCTGCGGGGTCTCCCTGGCCCCTGCCCCAGGAGGGGCGATGCACCACCCCCAGAAGGGCCTCCAGTAGACCCCCTCTCTCCGGGGGAGGAGGGGAGCAGCTTCCCAGGCGTTTGGGGTTCAGGTAGAGAAACACATCCTTCAGCTGCTGGACCATCACCCCCACCCTCTGCCCTGCTTGGTTTTTCAAGATGGATACTGGACGAGATGACGAGTCTTCGCCTCCTCCGTCGGGCCCTCTGCTCTGGGATGGTCGCCGCTTCCTCCTAAGGATCCTGGCCAGTCTTTTTAGCTTGGGCTCTCCTTTGGTTGGAGCGCCATCAGGAAGCTTCCTGGACTCGTCGCTGATGATCTCCGCTTCCTTCTCGCTGAAGCGGACGTGATTGGTGGAGAGGCCGTGATTGGCGGCTGCCTGAGCCAATGCCGCCGCTTCCTCGCCCTCGCTCAGTTCCAGGTAGAAGAGCTCGCCGTTCTTCTGGACGTCGTCCAGCCATTCTGGCTCTAGGTCGCTGGGAGTGAACCGACAGAGCATGGAGTGAGTGAAACTGTGTGAGCAGAGCCAAAAGGGGTGGATTGTCTTTCCAGGAACTCCTTCAGACAAGGAGTATCAGGTTATTTGAGCATGAACAAGAAACACAACTCTGGCTTGCGGATTAAAAGTATGTCCTAATTATGCTGAACAGAAATATAAATGCAACATGTAAAGTGTTGTTCCCATGTTTCGTGAGCTGAAATAAAAGATCTCAGAAATGCTACATATGCACAAAAAAGGCCACTAAAATGTGCAGTTTTTATACACAACACAATGCCACAGATGTCTCAAGTTGAGGGAGCATGCAATTAGCATGCTGACTGCAGGAATGACCACCAGAGCTGTTACCAGATCATTTAATGTTAATGTCTCTACCATAAGCAGCCTCCAACAATGTTTTAGAGAATTGGGCAGTACGTCCAACCGGCCTCACAACCACAGACCACGTGTAACCATGCCAGCCCTGGAACACCACATCTGGCATCTTCACCTGCGGGATCATCTAAGACCAGTTACGAGGACAGCTGGTGAAACTGTGGGTTTGCACAACCGAAGAATTTCTGCACAAACTATCAGAAAGCGTCTCAGGGAAGCGCATCTGCGTGCTCGTCATCCTCACCAGGGTCTTGATCTGAGTGCGGTACGGCATCATAACCAACTTCAGGTGGACAAATGCTCACCTTAGACGGCCATTGGCACACTGGAGAAGTGTGCTCTTTACGGATGAATCCCGGGTTTCAACTGTACCGGGCAGATGGCAGACAGTGTGTATGGTGTCGTGTGGGCGAGCGGATTGCTGATGTCAATGTTGTAAACAGAGTGCCCCATGGTGGCGTGGGGTTATGGTATGGGGAGGCATAAGCTACTGACAGAGAACACAAATGCATTTCGTCGACGGCAATTTGAATGCACAGATACCGCGACGAGATCCTGAGGCCCATTGCCGTCCGTGCCATTCATCCACCACAATCACCTCATGTTTCAGTATGATAATACAAGGACCCATGTCGCAAGGATCTTCACACAATTCCTGGAAGCTGAAAATGTCCCAGTTCTCCCATGGCCTGCATACTCCCCAGATATGCCTCATGCAGTGTGTTTGGAATATTCTGGATCGACGTGTATGACAGCGTGTTCCAGTTCACGCCAATATCAAGCAACATAGCCATTGAATGGGACAACATTCCACAGGCCACAATCAACAGCCTGATCAACTCTATGCGAAGGAGATGCATTGCGCTGCATGAAGCAAATGGTGGTAACATCAGATACTGACTGGTTTTCTGATCCACGCCCCTACCTTTTTTTTAAAGGTATCTGTGACCAACAGATGCATATCTGTATTCCCAGTCATGTGAAATACATAGATTAGGGCCTAATGAATTTATAGCAATTGACTGATTTCCTTATATGAACTGTAACTCCGATCGCTGCAGCTGTACATAGTCTATTGGTAAATAGCCCACCCATTTTCACCTACCTCATCCCCATACTGTTTTATTTATTTACTTTTCTGCTCTTTTGCACACCAATATCTCTACCTGTACATGACCATCTGATCATTTATCACTCCAGTGTTAATCTGCAAAATTGTAATTATTTGCCTACCTCATGCCTTTTGCACACATTGTATATAGACTCCCCCCTTTTTTTCTACTGTGTTATTGACTTGTTAATTGTTTACTCCATGTGTAACTCTGTGTTGTCTGTTCACACTGCTATGCTTTATCTTGGCCAGGTCGCAGTTGCAAATGAGAACTTGTTCTCAACTAGCCTACCTGGTTAAATAAAGGTGGAGAAAAAAAAAAGAAGAAAAAAAAATGGAAATTGTTGCGAGTCACGTTTATATTTTTGTTCAGTGTAATTTAGAGCATATTAGCCGTCATCAGAATGACAGATGAGTCTCTCATTTCCCCACTTCAATCCTTGTGTAAAAAAAACGAGTCTCGCATGATAGATGCTATTCAAACGGGTTAGTAACACAATTATACTACTGTACAACTACTGAACCTCTGTTAAACAGCCAAAAAGGTATGATAGTCCATCTTCTGCATTCTGTTGTGGATCAGCGTTTAAGCACCGTCAAGGGAGAGTGGTGACTGAAAAGCACATTTTTAAGAGGACAACGATCATGTACATTGTGTAAAGGTTTATAACATATAATGCTCTTATAATTTGATAATACTGGAAAACCGCTCCATTTGCATGGCGTTTTATTACCCCTATCAGTTTCTCTCGTACATCATGTGGCATTTGGGGGAAGAAAGAAAACAACAAGACTGGAGAAAGAGTGGATATTGTTTGTTTTTCGTCAAGCAGAGAAGAAAGAGGGAAACCCACACCCCCACCCCAAGAGAGAAAATGCCCCCAACACTGAGAAAAAAAGAAAACTCAAAAAATTCAACCAGGCATTTTTTTCAGCCGGTCAGTCTCCCTCTAAATTAAGCTGTGTCGCCTCTGTGGTAGGCTCTTGGAAACCACATCCATAAATTCACGAAGGATGGTGAATAGCATATCATTATTTATGAAGGTTAAGTTTCCAAATTGGAAACAGAAATTTCCCAAACTTTGAAAGAAAAAAAAAAGAGTTGACTCAATAGGCCAAGAACAGTGCTACAGTGACTGTTCCTTTTGCTTCATCCATCTTTTGTCTTTCATTACCCCCTGCATCCCAAATGGAACCCTTATCCCCATTTATGAACTGGGTGGTTTGAGCCCTGAATGCTGATTGGCTGACAGCCATGGTATATCAGACCGTATACCACGGGTATGACAAAACATGTATTTTTACTGCTGTAATTATGTTGGTAACCAGTTCATAATAGCAATAAGGCACCTGGGGGGGGGGGGTTGTTTGCATGTTGCATTCATATTTTTGTTCAGTATAATTAAGGTTTAGTGTAGCCTCGTGGTTAGAGCATTGGGCCAGTAACCAAAATGTTACTGGATTAAATCCCACAGTTGACAAGGTAAAAAAAAAAAATCTGTCGTTCTGCCCCTGAACGAGGCAGTTAACTGGCTGTTCCAGGTAGACCTTCATTGTAAATAAGAAATGGTTCTTAATTGACTTCCCTAGTTAAATAAAGGTTACACATCAGAATGAATGCACGAATGAGCATGTATAGCTTCATGAGAGTATATTAAAAAGTGTTTGGATGTTATTAAACAGATGGGATACAGCAAACCCAAAATCATGCATTTTAACCAAGACTACTCTTCCCCTGTGTGTGGACGGTGGTTAATGCATGATTTTGGCGGAAAGCTCGAGATGCATGCAGATGCGCGCGAGTCCCCGAGACAGCAGGGTGACGACAGGGAGAATGTGCATGGCAAAATGAGCGACAGTGAATCAACAGTCAGTCCGAGTACTCCGAGTAAGAAAAACATGTGTATTATTGCTTGTTGCTTTAGAGGAGACAGAAAGAAAAAACATTGGGCTGTGCCCAATACCATGTTAGCTTGCAAGTCATCTTCCACCAGCTGCCAGTTTCACCTCAACTTCATAACTTGACAACCGAGGCAGATCACTGGAAGCGACTAGGTTGCACACTCACTGTAAAGTGGTGTAGTGGTAGCCGAGTGCCTGTTGATTCACTATCGCTCATTTTGCCATGCACATTCTCCCTGTCCGTCGCCCTGCTGTCTCGGGGGCTCGCGCGCATCTGCATGCATCTCGAGCGTTCCGCCAGACTTTTCAGTAGCCATTATTCAATTTATTAAATGTGTTCGACAACACGATACAAGTTACTCTAAACTTCAAGTATATCAGTTCGAGCTAGTTGAATGAGCATTGGCAGTCTTTCGCCATGTTGTCTGCATACGTGAACTTCAAATTTGCCACGTGACAAAAATTGTCTCGGTGTGGTTGGCTGATCTTCACGTTGCCCTGACAACGTGGACGCTTTCCGTTTGCTGGATAGAAAAAAGACGAGTGGCACAGAATCCCCCATGCCCCATCTAGACACAAATGTACGTGCAATAAAAAGAGGTTGACTGAATGCATGTTTCAATGCAACAACTTTGATAGTAACAAAAAAATGCACTACCTCTTATTGACTAAGCCTAAACTAAGCAAACAACATAACAGTTGTAGGATAAACTCTGCTAAATGTGATACAAATGCATCTCATATTTGCAGAGTATCTAATGAAATCACAAAGGTTGCAAAAATCTAAATAGCTTGTTAAAATGTACACTATCTCCCTATGAATAAAATGGGCATGGATTGAGCACTTCTGTTCCCCCCCCCCCCCCCAACTGCACGAGGCCTTTAAATCCTCTATGGCATTCACAGTACTTTAAAACAAAGCAACAATAGTCAATGCGAGAGCAAACACAAAAAACGTCTAAATAGTTTACCAAAACGTCTACATAACATTTTCACATAAACTCCCCTCATCGTTGCCATAGCATGCATAAATATACTGACCTGTATAGAAGCACACTGCGTATGGAATCAAAGTCTTCTAAATTCTTAGAAAATGGTGTGGACGTTTCTCCATCTGTAGCAATGTTAAACATGATTTATATTTCATATTTTCACGGACAGGATGAGTTTAACATAGATTAGCAAGGCTTTCAAACTACACTTTTCCATTCCAGACAAAGGTTCAGATGGTTTAAAATGAATAGTGCCGTTTAGGACCGGTTATCTGCCACCAGTCTTCTTCTACATATTTAAATACATTTTAAAATGTTTAAATCCCCAGTCGTGGTCCGGTATTGAAGGCAGAATCCGTGCACTAGTCAGAATGAATAACCTGGTCTAATGCTGCTGTCGATCCAAAAAAACAGAATAAACTTTCCTCACGTCAATCACTGACACAAGGGCACGCAGTTCCTCCCCGATGCCTTTGAAGACGAGAAGAAAGCTGCCCTGAATACTTCTCCAGACTCCAGTATGTTCAGCAAGCTCAGTAGCACATGCACGAGTTGAGCCGCTTCTTGTCGAGCGGGTGTACTTGGCAGGTGGCGTAAAACGACGCCTCTTTTGCTCAATAGATGTAACTATGAATTCACTACTAGGCTATTTACAAGCCTTTGTTGTAAGCACTTCAGATCTATTTTGTTAATATGTATTTGTTTATATGGTACAATTGTAACAATCACGAAAAACACGTATTACACTCTTCCTCAATAATGTCGAATTTATGTACAGAAAAACGTATACTTCTGTTTATTTTACTTGTCGCTTGTGCAGAATGTCAAAGGTGGGGTGCGGTCACAATTATTAAATAAATTATCAAGATTGAGATCTACGTTAGCAATTTATACTAATAAATAACGTTCGCCAGTACCACTGTGATTTTACTCCCTTCCTCCAAATCACCAGGGATAACAAGGAACGGTCATCAAAAGCAGAGATCAAAAGAGTAAACTCTTCAATCTCTACCCGCTTCGCGCTCAGAAAGGAGTACTGAACTTTTCATTACGCTATGCTCCAGTTCTTGTACCACGAGCATACTTTTTTCAGTCACGATGACAACACCAAATCTAAATTGTACAGACAGAAGAAAACGCCGACAAAACGGTTTCGTTATTATTGTTCCGAAAAATCATAACAATTACTCACTAAATGAAAGATACAAGTCAGATATTAAATACCCACAATGCTATCTGGTGTCACAGTCAACGCATCATACAGTTCATTGGCTGAGTAATGTTGACAGTGAGAGTAGTCAACGTGGTAGCTCCTTGTGGGCGTGAAGCCAACTGTGGCTCGGATGAAAATCTAGCATCAATTGAATGACTTTGTGTTCGGGATTAGTCATAGTGGCTGTATACTGACATTCAAAACATTACAAATAATATCCTTATCAAGAGTACTTTTTTTTAAAGAGATGGGAAGAAATTATTTAGAAGTTTGTTAACAAGCAAGCGCTCAAACAAGTGTATGTATATTAAATGTGTCCGGCGAGAAATACGAGATTTTCAGAGTACTCTGTCAAAATTGTCGGACTGCCACAAAACGTCACAAAATTAACCATCTAGCAAATCAAATGTGCTCAACGTTGAATGTTTTAAAAAAATGTATCATTCATTTTGCATACGATTTAAAACTTTCTAACCAGTCAAAATCATTTTTCATTAAATTTGATGAGATTTGAATGAAACTAGATCAAGTAGTATGACCAAAGTATGAACAATGACTGTTGCTTCTACACTGCTAAAGTGTGATCAAAAAAATACTGAGCCCTCCCCCTTGTCAAGCACATGGATTCAGGAGGCGGGATGGAGGTGGGATCATCAATTCCATGACAAAGGTCCTTCTCCCCAGATTACTCAATTTGGCTGGGCAGCCAGCTCTAGGAAGAGTCTTGGTAGCTCCTAACTACTTCCATTTAAGAATGATGGAGGCCACTGTGTCCTTGGGGACCTTCAAAGCTGCAGAATTTTTTTTGTAATCTAAAAAAATATATATTTCAAGGAAAACGTTTTAATATAATTTGTTAAATGTTTAGCTAACATAATATAATGTAAAAGTATGCATTACGGTTTCTGTAAAATAATATCGGAATGTTAGCTTGCACAGGAAAAACTGTACATTTCTAACATTTCATTAAATCAAATCAAATTTGTCACATACGCCAAATACAACAGGTGTAGGTAGACCTTCCCGTGAAATGCTTACTTAGACCTTAACCAACAATGCAGTTCAAGAAATAGAGTTAAGAAAACATTTACTAAATAAACTAAAGTAAAAAATGAAAGGGAACACAAAATAGCCCATTTGATTAATTGTTCAGCCGTCTTATGGTTTGGGGGTAGAAGCTGATCAAGGAGCCTTTTGGACCTAGACTTGGCGCTCCAGTACCACTTGAGTGCGGTAAGCAGAGAAAACGGTCTATGACTTGGGTGACTGGAGTCTGACAATTTTTTGGGCCTTCCTCTGACACCCAGTATATAGCGCCTTACGTCGGATCCCGAGTAGTTGCCATACCAGGCGGTGAGGTGATGCAACCGGTTAGGATGCTCTCGATGGTGCAGCTGTAGAACTTTTTGAGGATCTAGGAACCCATGCCAAATCTTTTCAGTCTCCTGAGGGGGAAAGGGCGTTGTCATGCCCGCTTCACGCTGTCTTGGTGTGCTTGGACCATGATAGTCTGTTGGTGATGTGGACACCAAGGAACTTGAATCTCTCGACCCTCTCCACTACAGCCCAGTCGATGTGAGTGAAGGCGTGTTCGGTGATGAGCATTGTGGGCACTATGGTGTTGAACGCTGAGCTGTAGTCATTGAACAGCATTCTCACACGTTTAAATGAACAGCATTTACGGTTGAGATTTAATGATGTTAGTAAGGAATCGATATCATGTCAGTCAGAAGTTCAATGGTAGGCGACAGCCACATGGTGGTACTGTTGCCTAGGCACTCCCCATACCTCTTGCCTACAGCTATAGTTATGGAATTGTTTGTGTGACAGGGTCCGCGTCTCGCCCGCGGCCAGAAGCTTCCACGATACCGCCCTCTTCTGGCTTATGTCATTTCATCAGCCCCTTTCAAAGAATATACATTTCTTCCCACTGTTCGATTGTCATGTTCTGTGTCCTTTAATGCATTTAAATCAAATACTTTGCCAGTAGTCATTTTGATGAAATTGCCAAATCTACTGGCAAACTATTCAATTTTGACTCTGTCCCGGCACCCCCCTGTATATTTTTACATTTACATTTAAGTCATTTAGCAGACGCTCTTATCCAGAGCGACTTACAAATATATATTGTTATTTTTTTACTGCTCCTCTTTAAATTACTTGTTACTTTTATCTCTTATTCTTATCCATATTTTTTGAAACTGCACTGTCAGTTAGGGGCTCATAAGTAAGCATTTCACTGTTAGGTCTACACCTGTTCTATTCGATGCATGTGACTAATACAATTTGATTTGATTAGGAAGGGCAGTTGTTGCCACTGCACTTAACGAGAATGCCACCCAAATCGTCCACAAGGTGGAAGCAGATTGTCCATTTGTATTTACCTGCCCTGACAGACATAGCATCCCAAATGGCACCCTATTCCCTATAGAGTGCACTACATTTGACCAAAGCAACTTTATAGGGAATAGAGTGCCAATTGAGATGCACAGAGAGAAATAACCTCTAAATCCCAGAGGTTTGTTTGAGTTATGTTCTACTGCAATCTTACATGCTTCAGGTATAGAAGTTAAGTTTCCCCGGACCACAGCTACAGGATCAGATGATAATTTCCCTAACCTTAACCATCAAGAGGTGGGAGATATATCTGACCCTGTATCAGTGGTTATCATGCAGATCCTACTCCTTCAAAAAGGTGGTTGGACCCGTCTACTCATTAGGGTTTATGTGTAAAGATGATAATGTTGTGTAAAATTGCATTAAAAAAAAAAATCAATCAATCAATACATAGAGTGATGGGATGAAAGTAGTTTCATGTTTGTTTTATATCCCAGTAAATTTATATCCCAGTGTAAACCTTGTCTATCACACACACCTCAATGTCAACGCTAATATATAAGAGGGACAAAGACTTGATGAAATCTTGGGAAAAAAACACTTGCAAGTTTATTGATTCACGTAATTATTTGGGGGATTTACTTTATAAAACATACCAGAAAGTATTGATACCCCTTGACTTATTCCACATTTCGTTACAGCCTGAATTCAAAATGGATGAAATATTTTTTTTCTCCTCACACAAAATCCCCATAATGACAAAGTGAAAACGAAATACAGAAATATCTCATTTACACAAGTATTCACACCCCTGAGTCAATACTTTGTAGAAGCACTTTTTGGCAGCAATTACAGCTTTGAGTCATCTAGGGTATGTCTGCATCAGCTTAGCATATATCTTCTTCATCAAATTTCAATTCAGGCTGTAACACAACAACATGTGAAATAAGTCAAGAGTTATGAACACATTTTGAAGGCGCTAGATTGCACATTAACTAATCATTGTGTAGTGTAGGGGCTCCCGAGTGGCGCAGCAGTCTAAGGCACTGCATCTCAGTGCTAGAGGCGTCACTACAGACCCTGGTTTGATTCCAGGCTGTATCACTGCCATAAGGCAGTGCACAATTGGTTTCAGAGTGTCGTCCGGGTTAGGGTTTGGCCGGGGCAGGCTGTCATTGTAAATAAGAATGTGTTCTTAACTGACTTGCCTAGTTAAATAAAAAATAAATAAAGTAGTCTTGCCAAAGTGAGGTTGCAGGAATGGACTCCATCCCCGTCGCTATTCTTACTTTTCTTCGGCATTAATCAAACCTGTATAGCCTGAAAAGACTGATAAGATAAACATTTACTTGTACAGAGTGGCTACGACCTGTGTTTGCCCTGTTTCCGTGCAATAAACAATCTTACGCTCTGTGGCATGTGTTAATTTATGCAGCTGCTGCTGCCACTCCTCAGCAGCTGCTGCTGCCACTCCTCAGCAGCTGCTGCTCCCACTCCTCAGCAGCTGCTTCTCCCACTCCTCAGCAGCTGCTTCTCCCACTCCTCAGCAGCTGCTTCTCCCACTCCTCAGCAGCTGCTTCTCCCACTCCTCACTTATCTCTGCTTTGAACGTTCCAAAAACATTAAGACATGATCAACATGTACAAACCACGTAGTCTATGGTTAATCAAGTCAACAAGTAGTAATAACTGGGTAATAATAATATTACTGGTTGGAACAGTAGTAGTAACCAGAAAATGCCCTATTTATACAGTACCAGTCAAAAGTTTTGCAAGTTCTCTCATTACACCCCGCTTTTCCGCAAACCCCACTGGCTTCCAGTTGAAGCTCACATCCACAACGACAACATGGTTGTAAGTGGTGCGTAACTGGCAGCAGAGAAGTCAGGCGCAGGAGAGCAGAAATGGGTAACAGCCGGAGCACTTTAATGATGCCAACACAAACAGAATCCAGAACAGCAAAATACAGGTTGAAACAACCAGTCGCCAACCAGTCAGAAATGCACAAAACACTTACAACAAACAATTCCACACACAGACATGGGGGGAACAGAGGGGTATATACACGTCAAATAAATAAAGGGAATGTAAACCAGGCGTGTAGGAAAACAAGACAAAATAAATAGAAAATGAAAGGTGGATTGGCGATGGCTAGAAAACCGGTGACGCCGAATGCCGCCCGAACAAGGAGAGGAACCGACTTTGGCGGAAGTCGTGACAATGGTGCTTACCTACAGAACAGCAAGAGGAACTGCCCCTCCCTACCTTCAGGCTATGATCAAACCCTACTCCCCAACCAAGCACTCCATTCTGCCACCTCAAGTCTCTTGGCCCTCCCACCCCTACAGAGGGCAGCTCCCGTTCATCCCAGTCCAAGCTCTTCTCTGTCTTGGCACCCCAATGGTGGAACCAGCTTCCCCCTGAAGCTAGGACAGCAGAGTCCCTTCTCATCTTCCGAAAACATCTGAAACTCTCCCTCTTCAAATAGTATCTTAAATAATCCTCCTCACCTGCGGTGATGGCATGGTGGCCCAGAATGAGCGTGGTTGCTATGAAGATTTGTCATAACAACAGCAGATCTACAAACGGTTTGGCCTACGAACTAATATGACCACCCTATAGAATGCGGAAACAACCCCAACAAGTGTCACGGGACTCGCCTAAAGGTAACCCATAGAAATGAACCGACGTATGGAGGTAGTTTTGTGCCAACAAAAATAAGGGGTTACATATGTGAGGAGTTAAAATATTTCCTGAGCTTTCTTATATCTCCTAGACAGGCACAAAACCTTGTTCCTTATTCATTTTTAGACATTTATGAATGTGTTATTCAATGCATTTCTATGGGCTATAGTATTAAAGGCCAAATGTAATATTTTATCAAATAATTTTAAAAATATTTTTGGGGGATACCTAAAGGGGTCCAAATAGCTAAATGATCCCTGGTATGACTTTCTTAAAACAATTCCATATGTCAAGCTTAGAATGCGATTCAGCAGTAATATTGAGTTGAAGTGTTGCAGCAAAAAAAACGGAAAAACAAGACAAAAGATTGATAGCGCTTGTTTGATTGGACAAAACAGGAGGTGAATATGTTATGAAAAAATTAACAAAAGTTTGGACACACCTACTCATTCAAGGGTTTTACTTTTCACTATTTTCTACATTGTAGAATAATATTAATAGTGAAGACATCAAAACTATGAAATAACACACATGGAATCATGTAGAAACCAAAAAAAAAGTGTTAAATTAAAATATATTTATATTTGAGATTCTTCAAAGTAGCCACCGTTTGCCTTGATTACAGCTTTGCACACTCTTGGCTTTCTCTCAACCAGATTCATGAAGTGTTCACCTGGAATGCATTTCATACTCTTCCAAGATGGCGTAGCAGTAAGTTGTCCTGTCGTATCGTCTCTCTGTAAATATCGTCTCTTTTTCGTTTTAGATATTTTTTCTTCGCATATCTTTAAAAACATTTAGCTAAACCTAAGCTTCCAAATACTCTTCTGCAACCCGCCAATTGTAGCTACTTTTCCTAAAGTAGTTATATTTACTTCCGAACCGGACCCCCTCAACTGAAGCTAGCCAGCTAACTACCAGCTTTGCTAACAGTCTTCAGCTAACCGGTCATCAACTAACCTTTAGCTCGGAAAGCTCTCGCAAGTTCGAACAACGCGACGCTAACCAGAGCATAACGGACCTATTTAATTTTTTACCCCCGGATTCCCACCACAAACGGAACATTCTTCAGCTGGATCTTCACAACTAGCTATCGAGCTAAACAGCAACCCTGGTTGATTACTCCTGGCTAGCGTTTCCACCCACGTAGCTTGAAGCTAGCCCGGCCAGAGCTCCTAGCATACTCCTGGGCTACAATACCTTGACCCACGACCGGTCTATCGATATCACTGCATGAAGAGGAATAAACAGACTCACCCCATTGCGACGTCCTCCAAAGGCTAACTCTCTAGCCCTCGCTATCTCCTTGCTTGCTAATTCGGCATGCTAACTGCTAGCTTGTTTAGCCCAGGTCCGCTAACTACTACCTCGTTTACCCCGGCCTGCTAATCTGTTAGCTTGTTAGCACAGGCCTGCTAACCGTCTGCATCGTCGCGTCCCAAAAACGCAGTGGCCCACATGTACTCTATCTCTTCCCGATTTAAAAAAGAAAATGTGTTTATACCTTCCGGAAACCTGCCTCACCCAATGTGATACGGAATCGCTATTATCTTTATTTTTAGAACACACTCAAGAACCTCCAGAAGCTAACCAGCTAGCTAGCTACAAGCTATTTAGTCATTGTTAGTTTTTTTTTTACCTGGATAACACTCGCCAGCCCAGCCCCTCTGCCACATCCACCGCTGCCACCTGGACACTGATCACTTGGCTACATAGCTGATGCACGCTGGACTGTCCATTAATCACGGTACTCCATTCTGCTTGTTTGTTTTATCTGTCGGCCGAGTTGCCTAGTCAATGCCATCTCACCTGCTGTTGTTATGCTAGCTGATTAGCTGTTGTCTCACCCACTGTTTTAGCTAGCTTTCCCAATTCAACACCTGTGATTACTGTATGCCTCGCTGTATGTCTCTCTCAAATGTCAATATGCCTTGTATACTGTTGCTCAGGTTAGTTATCATTGTTTTAGTTCACAATGGAGCCCCTAGTCCCATTCCTCATACCCCTGATACCTCCTTTGTCCCACCTCCCACATATGTGGTGACCTCACCCATTACAACCAGCATGTCCAGAGATAAAACCTCTCTCATCATCACCCAGTGCCTGGGCTTACCTCCGCCGTACCCGCACCCCACCATACCCCTGTCTGTGCATTATGCCCTGAATATATTCTACCATGCCCAGAAACCTGCTCCTCTTATTCTCTGTCCCTAACACTCTAGGCGACCAGTTTTGATAGCCCTTAGCCGCACCCTCATACTACTCCTTCTCTGTTCCGCGGGTGATGTGGAGGTAAACCCAGGCCCTGCATGTCCCCAGGCACCCTCATTTGTTGACTTCTGTGATCGAAAAAGCTTTGGTTTCATGCATGTCAACATCAGAAGCCTCCTCCCTAAGTTTGTTTTACTCACTGCTTTAGCACACTCTGCTAACCCTGATGTCCTTGCCGTGTCTGAATCCTGGCTCAGGAAGGCCACCAAAAATTCGGAGATTTCCATACCCAACTATAACATCTTCCATCAAGATAGAACTGCCAAAGGGGGAGGAGTCGCAGTCTACTGCAGAGATAGCCTGCAAAGTAATGTCATACTTTCCAGGTCCATACCCAAACAGTTTGAACTACTAATTCTGAAAATTACTCTCTCCAGAAATAACTCTCTCACTGTTGCCGCCTGCTACCTACCCCCCTCAGCTCCCAGCTGTGCCCTGGACACCATTTGTGAATTGATTGCCCCCCATCTAGCTTCAGAGTTTGTTCTGTTAGGTGACCTAAACTGGGATATGCTTAACACCCCGGCAGTCCTACAATCTAAGCTAGATGCCCTCAATCTCACACAAATCATCAAGGAACCCACCAGGTACAACCCTAACTCTGTAAGCAAGGGCACCCTCATAGACGTCATCCTGACCAACTGGCCCTCCAAATACACCTCTGCTGTCTTCAACCAGGATCTCAGCGACCACTGCCTCATTGCCTGTATCCGCTACGGTGCCGCAGTCAAACGACCACCCCTCATCACTGTCAAACGCTCCCTAAAACACTTCTGTGTCATGCAGGTGATAGAGGACCCAAAAGCGACTTAACAGAAACAGAGTTTATTCAAATCCAAACAGGGAGTAACAGAAATCCTCTAGTCTGTAGAGGGGAATAACAAGAGAAGCGGCCACAGACTGCAGGTCGCTTCGGGTAGGCGCAGGCCGTAGTAGACAGAGACACCTGCTCACACGCAGCATCTGATGAAGGCAAAAAACACGACAGGACAGGGCGAAACACAATCACAGCATGGTGAATACAAAACAAGGAACCGACGGGACAGGAACGGAACACAAAGGAATAAATAGGGACTCTAATCAGGGGAAAGGATCGGGAACAGGTGTGGGAAGACTAAATGATGATTAGGGGAATAGGAACAGCTGGGAGCAGGAACGGAACGATAGAGAGAGGAGAGAGAGGGAGGGGGAGAGAGAGGGATAGAAAAAGGGAACGAACCTAATAAGACCAGCAGGGGGAAACGAACAGAAGGAAAAGCAAAATGACAAGATGATATAAGACAAAACATGACAGTACCCCCACTCACCGAGCGCCTCCTGGCGCTCTCGAGGAGGAACACTGGCGGCAACGGAGGAAATCATAGATCAAACGGTCCAGCACGTCCCGAGAAAGAACCCAACTCCTCTCCTCAGGACCGTAACGAAAAACGATAAAAAGGGAAACTAGGGTACTACTCTAAAAAAAAAATGAGAACTAGGGACAGACTGAGACACAGCAAGGGCAGGAACAAGAACAGGAGAGATGCGATGGCAGGGAACAGACTGAGACCCAGCAAGACCAGGAGCAGAAGCAGAAAAAAATTACCAGACTTCTTCTGCGCGCAGTCTGAACACGCAGCCACGAAACGGCGCGTGTCACGCTCCTGAGTCGGCCACCAAAAGCGCTGGCGAATAGACGCAAGAGTGCCTCGAACACCGGGATGACCAGCTAACTTGGCAGAGTGAGCCCACTGAAGAACAGCCAGACGAGTGGAAACAGGAACGAAAAGGAGGTTACTAGGACAAGCGCGCGGCGACGCAGTGTGCGTGAGTGCTTGCTTAACCTGTCTTTCAATTCCCCAGACTGTCAACCCGACAACACGCCCATAAGGAAGAATCCCCTCGAGATCAGTAGAAGCCACAGAAGAACTAAACAGACGGGATAAGGCATCAGGCTTGGTGTTCTTGCTACCCGGACGGTAAGAATTCACAAACTCGAAACGAGCGAAAAACAACGCCCAACGAGCTTGACGGGCATTAAGTCGTTTGGCAGAACGGATGTACTCAAGGTTCTTATGGTCTGTCCAAACGACAAAAGGAACGGTCGCCCCCTCCAACCACTGTCGCCATTCGCCTAGGGCTAAGCGGATGGCGAGCAGTTCACGGTTACCCACATCATAGTTGCGCTCAGATGGCGACAGGCGATGAGAAAAATAAGCGCAAGGATGAACCTTATCGTCAGACTGGAAGCGCTGGGATAGAATGGCTCCCACGCCTACCTCTGAAGCGTCAACCTCGACAATGAATTGTCTAGTGACGTCAGGAGTAACGAGGATAGGAGCGGACGTAAAACGTTCTTTTAGAAGATCAAAAGCTCCCTGGGCGGAACCGGACCACTTAAAACACGTCTTGACAGAAGTAAGAGCTGTGAGAGGGGCAGCAACTTGACCGAAATTACGAATGAAACGCCGATAGAAATTAGCGAAACCTAAAAAGCGCTGCAACTCGACACGTGACCTTGGAACGGGCCAATCACTGACAGCTTGGACCTTAGCGGAATCCATCTGAATGCCTTCAGCGGAAATAACGGAACCGAGAAAAGTAACGGAGGAGACATGAAAGAGCACTTCTCAGCCTTTACGTAGAGACAATTCTCTAAAAGGCGCTGTAGAACACGTCGAACGTGCTGAACATGAATCTCGAGTGACGGAGAAAAAATCAGGATATCGTCAAGATAGACAAAAACAAAAATGTTCAGCATGTCTCTCAGAACATCATTAACTAATGCCTGAAAAACAGCTGGCGCATTGGCGAGACCGAACGGCAGAACCCGGTACTCAAAATGCCCTAACGGAGTGTTAAACGCCGTTTTCCACTCGTCCCCCTCTCTGATGCGCACGAGATGGTAAGCGTTACGAAGGTCCAACTTAGTAAAGCACCTGGCTCCCTGCAGAATCTCGAAGGCTGATGACATAAGGGGAAGCGGATAACGATTCTTAACCGTTATGTCATTCAGCCCTCGATAATCCACGCAGGGGCGCAGAGTACCGTCCTTCTTCTTAACAAAAAGAACCCCGCCCCGGCCGGAAAAGAAGAAGGCACTATGGTACCGGCGTCAAGAGACACAGACAAATAATCCTCGAGAGCCTTACGTTCGGGAGCCGACAGAGAGTATAGTCTACCTCGAGGAGGAGTGGTCCCCGGAAGGAGATCAATACTACAATCATACGACCGGTGAGGAGGAAGGGAGTTGGCTCGGGACCGACTGAAGACCGTGCGCAGATCATGATATTCCTCCGGCACTCCTGTCAAATCGCCAGGTTCCTCCTGGGAAGTAGGGACAGAAGAAACGGGAGGGATGGCAGACATTAAACACTTCACATGACAAGAAACGTTCCAGGATAGGATAGAATTACTAGACCAATTAATAGAAGGATTATGACATACTAGCCAGGGATGACCCAAAACAACAGGTGTAAACGGTGAACGGAAAATCAAAAAAGAAATAGTCTCACTGTGGTTACCAGATACTGTGAGGGTTAAAGGTAGTGTCTCAAATCTGATACTGGGAAGATGACTACCATCTAAGGCAAACATGGGCGTAGGCTTGTCTAACGGTCTGAAAGGAATGTTATGTTTCCGAACCCATGCTTCGTCCATGAAACAACCCTCAGCCCCAGAGTCAATCAAGGCACTGCATGTAGCACCCGAACCGGTCCAGCGTAGATGGACCGACATAGTAGTACAAGATCTAGATGAAGAGACCAGAGTAGTAGCGCTCACCAGTAGCCCTCCGCTTACTGATGGGCTCTGGCCTCTTACTGGACATGAATTAACAAAATGTCCAGCAACTCCGCAATAGAGGCACAGGCGGTTGGTGATCCTCCGTTCCCTCTCCTTAGTCGAGATGCGAATCCCTCCCAGCTGCATGGGCTCAGTCTCAAAGCCAGAGGAGGGAGATGGTTGCGATGCGGAGCAGGGAAACACCGTTGATGCGAGCTCTCTTCCACGAGCCCGGTGACGAAGATCTACCCGTCGTTCTATGCGGATGGCGAGAGCAATCAAAGAGTCCACATCTGAAGGAACCTCCCGGAGAGAATCTCATCCTTAACCACTGCGTGGAGTCCCTCCAGAAAACGAGCGAGCAGCGCCGGCTCGTTCCACTCACTAGAGGCAGCAAGAGTGCGAAACTCAATAGAATAATCCGTTATGGACCGTTCACCTTGGCATAAGGAAGCCAGGGCCCTAGAAGCCTCCCTACCAAAAACTGAACGGTCAAAAACCCGAATCATCTCCTCTTTAAAGTTCTGGAACTTGTTAGAGCAATCAGCCCTTGCCTCCCAGATAGCTGTGCCCCATTCTCGAGCCCGGCCAGTAAGGAGTGAAATGACGTAAGCAACCCGAGCTCTCTCTCTAGAGTATGTGTTGGGTTGAGAGAGAACACAATCTCACACTGCGTGAGAAAGGAGCGGCACTCAGTGGGCTGCCCGGAGTAGCAAGGTGGGTTATTAACCCTAGGTTCTGGAGGCTCGGCAGGCCAGGAAGTAACAGGTGGCACGAGACGTAGACTCTGGAACTGTCCAGAGAGGTCGGAAACCTGAGCGGCCAGGTTCTCCACGGCATGGCGAGCAGCAGACAATTCCTGCTCGTGTCTGCCGAGCATGGCTCCTTGGATCTCGACGGCAGTGTAACGAGCGTCTGAAGTCGCTGGGTCCATTACTTGGTCGGTTCCTTCTGTCATGCAGGTGATAGAGGACCCAAAAGCGACTTAACAGAAACAGAGTTTATTCAAATCCAAACAGGGAGTAACAGAAATCCTCTAGTCTGTAGAGGGGAATAACAAGAGAAGCGGCCACAGACTGCAGGTCGCTTCGGGTAGGCGCAGGCCGTAGTAGACAGAGACACCTGCTCACACGCAGCATCTGATGAAGGCAAAAAACACGACAGGACAGGGCGAAACACAATCACAGCATGGTGAATACAAAACAAGGAACCGACGGGACAGGAACGGAACACAAAGGAATAAATAGGGACTCTAATCAGGGGAAAGGATCGGGAACAGGTGTGGGAAGACTAAATGATGATTAGGGGAATAGGAACAGCTGGGAGCAGGAACGGAACGATAGAGAGAGGAGAGAGAGGGAGGGGGAGAGAGAGGGATAGAAAAAGGGAACGAACCTAATAAGACCAGCAGGGGGAAACGAACAGAAGGAAAAGCAAAATGACAAGATGATATAAGACAAAACATGACATTCTGTGAGCAGGCCTTTCTAATCGACCTGGCCCGGGTATCCTGGAAGGACATTGACCTCATCCCGTCAGTTGAGGATGCCTGGTCATTCGTTAGGAGTAACTTCCTCACCATTTTAGATAAGCATGCTCCGTTCAAAAAATGCAGAACTAAGAACAGATACAGCCCTTGGTTCACTCCAGACCTGACTGCCCTCGACCAGCACAAAAACATCCTGTGGCGGACTGCAATAGCATCGAACAGTCCCCGCGATATGCAACTGTTCAGGGAAGTCAGGAACCAATACACGCAGTCAGTCAGGAAAGCTAAGGCCAGCTTCTTCAGGCAGAAGTTTGCATCCTGTAGCTCCAACTGCAAAAACTTCTGGGACACTGTGAAGTCCATGGAGAACAAGAGCACCTCCTCCCAGCTGACCACTACACTGAGGCTAGGGAACACGGTCACCACTGACAAATCCATGATTATCGAAAACTTCAACAAGCATTTCTCAACGGCTGGCCATGCCTTCCGCCTGGCTACTCCTACCTCGGCCAACAGCTCCGGCCCCCCCGCAGCTCCTCGCCCAAGCCTCTCCAGGTTCTCCTTTACCCAAATCCAGATAGCAGATGTTCTGAAAGAGCTGCAAAACCTGAACCCGTATAAAATCAGCTGGGCTTGACAATCTGGACCCTCTATTTCTGAAACTATCCGCCGCAATTGTCGCAACCCCTTTTACCAGCCTGTTCAACCTCTCTTTCATATCGTCTGAGATCCCCAAGGATTGGAAAGCTGCCGCAGTCATCCCCCTCTTCAAAGGGGGAGACACCCTGGACCCAAACTGTTACAGACCTATATCCATTCTGCCCTGCCTATCTAAGGTCTTCGAAAGCCAAGTCAACAAACAGGTCACTGACCATCTCGAATCCCACCGTACCTTCTCCGCTATGCAATCTGGTTTCCGAGCCGGTCACGGGTGCACCTCAGCCACACTCAAGGTACTAAACGACATCATAACCGCCATCGATAAAAGACAGTACTGTGCAGCCGTCTTCATCGACCTTGCCAAGGCTTTCGACTCTGTCAATCACCATATTCTTATCGGCAGACTCAGTAGCCTCGGTTTTTCGGATGACTGCCTTGCCTGGTTCACCAATTACTTTGCAGACAGAGTTCAGTGTGTCAAATCGGAGGGCATGTTGTCCGGTCCTCTGGCAGTCTCTATGGGGGTGCCACAGGGTTCAATTCTCGGGCCGACTCTTTTCTCTGTGGATATCAATGATGTTGCTCTTGCTGCGGGCAATTCCCTGATCCACCTCTACGCAAACGACACCATTCTATACACTTTCGGCCCGTCATTGGACACTGTGCTATCTAACCTCCAATCGAGCTTCAATGCCATACAACACTCCTTCCGTGGCCTCCAAATGCTCTTAAACGCTAGTAAAACCAAATGCATGCTTTTCAACCGATCGCTGCCTGCACCCGCATGCCCGACTAGCATCACCACACTGGATGGTTCCGACCTTGAATATGTGGACACCTATAAGTACCTAGGTGCCTGGCTAGACTGCAAACTCTCCTTCCAGACCCATATCAAACATCTCCAATCAAAAATCAAATCAAGAGTCGGCTTTCTATTCCGCAACAAAGCCTCCTTCACTCACGCTGCCAAGCTTACCCTAGTAAAACTGACTATCCTACCGATCCTCGACTTCGGCGATGTCATCTACAAAACTGCTTCCAACACTCTTCTCAGCAAACTGGATGCAGTTTATCACAGTGCCATCCGTTTTGTCACTGAAGCACCTTATACTACCCACCACTGCGACTTGTATGCTCTAGTCGGCTGGCCCTCGCTACATATTCGTCGCCAGACCCACTGGCTCCAGGTCATCTACAAGGCCATGCTAGGCAAAGCTCCGCCTTATCTCAGCTCACTGGTCATGATGGCAACACCCATCCGTAGCACGCGCTCCAGCAGGTGTATCTCATTGATCATCCCTAAAGCCAACACCTCATTCGGCCGCCTTTCGTTCCAGTACTCTGCTGCCTGTGACTGGAACGAATTGCAAAAATCGGAGACTTTTATCTCCCTCACCAACTTCAAACATCAGCTATCTGAGCAGCTAACCGATCGCTGCAGCTGTACATAATCTATTGGTAAATAGCCCACCCATTTTCACCTACCTCATCCCCACAGTTTTTATTTATTTACTTTTCTGCTTTTTTGCACACCAATATCTCTACCTGTACATGATCATCTGATCATTTATCACTCCAGTGTTAATCTGCAATATTGTAATTATTCGCCTACCTCCTCATGCCTTTTGCACACATTGTATATAGACTCCCCTTTTTATCTCTACTGTGTTATTGACTTGTTAATAGTTTACTCCATGTGTAACTCTGTGTTGTCTGTTCACACTGCTATGCTTTATCTTGGCCAGGTCGCAGTTGCAAATGAGAACCTGTTCTCAACTAGCCTACCTGTTTAAATAAAGGTGAAATAAAAAATAAAAATAAATAAATAACAAAATTAACAGGTGTGCCTTGTTAATGAGTTTGAGCCAATCAGTTGTGTTGTGACAAGGTAGGGGTGGTATACAGAAGATAGCCCTATTTGGTAAAAGACCAAGTCCAAATTATGGCAAGAACAGCTTAAATAAGCAAAGAGAAACGACAGTCGATCATTACTTTAAGACAAAGATCAGTCAATCCAGAAAATGTCAAAAACTTTGAAAGTTTCTTCCAAGTGCAGTTGCAAAAACCAATAAGCGCTATGATGGAACTGTCTCTCATGAGGACTGCTACAGGAATGGAAGACCCAAAGTTACCTCTGCTACAGAGGATAAGTTCATTAGAGTTACCAGCCCCAGAAATTGCAGCACAAATAAATGTTTCACAGAGTTCAAGTAACAGACACATTTCAACATCAACTGTTCAGAGGAGACTGCGTGAATCAGGCCTTCATGGCCAAATTGCTGCGAAGAAACCACTACTAAAGGACACCAATAAGAAGAAGAGACTTGCTTGGGTCAAGAAACATGAGTAATAGACATTAGACCGGTGGAAATCTGTCTGTTGGTGTGATGAGTCCAAATTTGAAATTTTTGGTTCCAACCTCCGTGGCTTTGTGAGACGCAGAGAAGGTGAACGGATGATCTCCACATGTGTGGTTCCCACCGTGAAGCATGGAGGAGGAGGTGGATGGTGTGGTGGTGCTTTGCTGGTGATTTATTTGGAATTCAAGGCACACTTAAACACCTTGGCTACCACAGCATTCTGTAGCGATACGCCATCCCATCTGGTTTGCACATTTGATTTTCAACAGGACCCAAAACACACCTCCAGGCTGTGTAAGGGCTATTTGATCAAGAAGGAGACTGATGGAGTGCTGCATCAGATGACCTGGCCTCTATGGATGTTGTAGAGCATGAACCTGAAGAAGCGGGTCACTATTTAGATGTTTGCAAAGAACTACAGGGTGTTGTCCAGGGTCACGCCAAGGTTCTTTGCACTCTGGGAGGGTGACACTTTGGAGTTGTCAACTGTGATGGAGAGGTCTTTGAGAGGGCAGGCCTGCTTGAGGTGGTGGGCAGACATACAAGTCGAGATATCTGCCAGGCACGCAGAGATGCGTGTCATCACCGGGGAAGGAGAAAGTAGTTGAGCGTCATACGCATAGCAATGATAGGAGAGACCATGTGAGGATATGACAGCGCCGAGTGACTTGGTATACAGAGAGAAGATGAGAGGGTCTAGAACCGAGCCCTGGGGGACACCAGTAGCGAGAGTAAGTGGTGCAGACACAGATTTTCTCCATGTCACCTGGTAGGATGCAATCCAAGAGTGTGCATAACCTGAGATGCCCAGGCCTGAGTGGCTGGAGAGGCAGATCTGATGGTTCATGGTGTCAAATGCAGAGGACAGATCTAGGAGGATGACTTCATAGGAGAGAGTCAGCTTTGGCAGTGCAGACAGCCTCCGTGACACAGAGAAGAGCAGTCTCGGTTGAGTGACCCGTCTTGAAGCCTGACTGGTTAAGGGTTAAGAAGATTGTTCTGAGAGAGATAACAAGAGAGTTGATCAGAGACAGCACGCTCAAGTGTTTTGGAAAGAAAAGAAAGGAGGGATACCGGTCTATAGTTTTTCAGATGAGTAGAGTGTTGGTTTCTTGAGGAGGGGCGCTGTTCCCCTCGCTCGGCTGCTTTCTCGGGTTGGATTCAGACGCTTTCGTTTTGAAGGGAAGATCATAAAATCACAGAGAGGAAAGATAAATAATGTATCATTTTTATTGGTCTGGCTTCCCTTGGCAATGATAAATGCACACCACTGATAATATAGCCAGGTATGTTCATTATCTAGCTACATCAAATGGAGAAAATAACCTCATAAAATTATTATATTCTCTACTGTCACCTCATATTCATCACTTGATCTCAAATCCAAAATGTCGGAGTATAAATCCCTAATTAAAGTGGTAGCTTCATTGCCCAAACACATACTGTACTGTGTGGTGACGAGTCGATGTTGTCCGCTTCATTTCTTGCCCGAGATGTTTTCATTTGTAATGACAGGACGTTTTCTTGTTATGCTTGATTATTTAATTTGTTATCAGCATAATTTAGTTTTTTTTCCCGCCTCTCCTGAACTCTTTCCAAGGCAGATTTTACCGCCTGTGTTGAAATTGTGAGTGGGTGGGGTCTTCCCAAATGGGCTTTCTTGAGGGGAGGCATATCTTTAGTGGGTTGAAGAGGTCCTTGTGGAGTGGGGCAGGAGTGGGGCATTGTAGACTTTTTCAAATCATTTTTGTGGGTTATTTCAAGTCTCTTGTAGGTTATTGCGAGTCTCCAGATATGTGATGTTTGCCAGGACATGGAGGAAGGGAAACGGGGCGGATCGTAGTGTGCCAGACAGTGATGATTTTCATGGTTAAAGTTAATTGAATTGCCGTGTTGTGTTGCAGTATTAACGGCCTGTTTGCAAACAGAATGGATGATTTGGATTGGATTTGAAAAACGCAGGCTTCCTTCTTTTCACTTTTTCATAAAGCCCAGTAATGTGGGGTGAATGGAACGTTGTTGACCCTCTGTATATGTTTTTATATTGTGGTGCCAGCATCATGTTATGTGCATCCTAACGGTAGCTACAGCTTAAGCCTCTCTTACCTCAAGAGTAAGTAACATAACAGACCACGATGGTGGCTAGTTTCATAAACCATCATGTGTAACTTAAACTTAGCCATTCATGCACATTACATTTACATTTAAGTCATTTAGCAGACGCTCTTATCACATGCTGTCTCCGGTCTCTCTCCATGTCTTGTGTTCAGACCAGACGCTACACATTTTGTTGTCCTCTGTCGGTCTCTCGCTCTCTTCCTCTCTGATAGTCTTGACCGACCATCTCAGAGCGGTGCCAAGGCCTCTGCGACTCTCCTCTCCTTTAGAGCGAGTTACTAATATTGACAACTTGAGGTTGTTATGCAGTTGCTTCTCGCCTAAGTAACATTCACATGTTGTGTTTTTCTCTCTCCTCGTCTTGAACATCTGTGCTGTTACTTCTCCTTCCAATTGTTTGAGATGAGTTTTTCACAACTTTGCATGGAAAACAAATGTCTTTCATAACTCTTCAACAAGCTGAAAGCTTGTTCTCTGGCCTTTTTGAAAATTCCTTTTTAGTTAAGAAATGAATAGGAATACATCACCAGTGTCCAACTCGACTCGGAAGACACGTTTAGACTTAGATGGGCAACTTGGGACACATTAGGGATGAAAATATCATTTCCACCTCCATAAATTAGTCCAATAGCATATTGGTAAAAAAATGATTTGTTTAAATAATTGTTTACATATTTTTAACAGATATTATCAGGTATGCTATTAGCAATGAGCATTATTACCTTTAGCCCAACTAATGCAGCATAGTATATTATATGTATAAATGCATGGGCTGAAGCATGGGGTTGCCTATCTGTAATTACCCTATTAGACTTATCGATAACACTTTACTTGACACAGTGTCATAACCATGTCATAACATGGTCGTAACACTGTCATGACCCATATATTTACACCTGTCGTGACATATACTGTGCTATTTTATGGCTGGTTATGACACCTACATAAGATTGTAAAAAAAAAATATATTTATTCAAATGAGTTTTTTCCTTTCCAAGAAGTTTCCTTTCATTTGAAAGTGTGTTTCTTAAATCCTTTGTTGTTGTAATGAATTCTTTACAGTCATGTTTTTTCCCCATCATATTTTAAACAACTTATAGTAAATACACGTTAAGCATTATGACCATCATAATCGTATTAGCCAGATGGGCATGTACTTCGTGATATGACTGATATAAAGGCCTTTAGTCAAAAAGAGGGTGTCTTGTCCTGCTCCTGAAATCTGCTCCTGCATTCATCCCAGTCAGCAGCAACAGAACATTGGGTTAGGTGCATGTCTAACATGAATGTGTGCACAATTACAATGATAATTTAATATGGTCAATTAAAAATATATAAATATATGTCACAACATGTCTAAATAGGTCATGACAGTGTTATAACCTGTTATAAAATGGTCATGACAAGTTATGTCAGCTGTTATGACATATACAAGAGTATGTGGACACCTCTTCAAATTAGTGGATTTGGCTATTTCAGCCACACCCGCTGCTGACAAGTATATGAAAATCAAGCACACAGCCATGCAATCTCCAGAGACAAACATTGGCAGTAGAATGGCCTTACTGAAGAGCTCAGTGACTTTCAACGTGGCACCGTCATAGAATGCCAACTTTCCAACAAGTCAGTTTGTCAAATTTCTGCCCTGCTAGACCCAGTCAACTGTAAGTGCTGTTATTGTGAGGTGGAAATGTCTAGGAGCAACAGCTCAGCCACAAAGTGGTAGGCCACACCAAGCTCACAGAACGGGACTGACGAGTGCTGAAACGCTTAAAAATCGTCTGTCCTCAGTTGCAACACTCACTACTAAAGTTCCAAACTGCTTCTGGAAGCAACATCAGCAGAAGAACTTGGGCGTTGGGCGTTTCATGAATTGGGTTTCCATGGCTGAGCAGCCACACACAAGCCTAAGATCACCATGCGCAATGCCAAGTGTTGGCTGGAGTGGTGTAAAGCTCACCGCCATTGGACTCTGTAGCAGTGGAAACGCAGTTCTGGAGTGATGAATCATGCTTTACCATCTGGCAGTCCGACGGACAAATCTGGGTTTGGCGGATGCCATGAGAACCTGCCTCAATACACAATGCTAAATGTAAAGTTTGGTGGAGGATAAATAATGGTCTGGGGCTGTTTTTCATGGTTCGGGCTAGGCCCCTTAGTTCCAGTGAAGGGAAATCATAACGCTACAGCATATTATGACATACTAGATACGATTCTGTGCTTCCAACTTTGTGACAACAGTTTGGGGAAGGCCCTTTCGTGTATCAGCATGACAATGCCCCTGTGCGCAAGGCGAGGTCCATACAGAAATGACTTTGGAAGAACTTGACTGGCCTGCACAGAGCCCTGACCTCAACTCCATCGAACACCTTTGGGATGAATTGGAAAGCCGAATGCGAGCCAGGCCTAATCAGCCAACATCAGTGCCCCACCTCACTAATGCTCTTTTGGCTGAATGGAAGCAAGTCCCTGCAGCAACATTCCAACATTAAAAAAAATATATATATATTTCACCTTTATTTAACCAGGTAGGCCAGTTGAGAAGAAGTTCTCATTTACAACTGCGACCTGGCCAAGATAAAGCAAAGCAATGTGACAAAAACAACAACACATAGTTACACATAAACAAAAGTACAGTCAATAACACAATAGAAAAATATATGTACAGTGTGTGCAAATGTAGAAGAGTAGGGAGGTAAGGCAATAAATAGGACTTAAGAGGTGAAATAATTACAATTTAGCATTAACACTGGAGTGATAGATGTGCAGAAGATGATGTGCAAGTAGAGATACTGGGGTGCAAAAGAGCAAGACGGTAAGTCATAATATGGGGAAGAGGTAGTTGGGTGTGCTATTTACAGATTGGCTGTGTACAGGTGCAGTGATTGGTAAGATTCTCTGACAGCTGATGCTTAAAGTTAGAGAGGGAGATAGAAGTCTCCAGCTTCAGTGATTTTTGCAATTTGTTCCAGTCATTGGCAGCAGAGAACTGGAAGGCGGCCAAAGGAAGTGTTGGCTTTGGGGATGACCAGTGAAATATACTTGCTGGAGCGTGTGCTATGGGTGGGTGTTGCTATGGTGACCAGTGAGCTGAGATGGTGGGGCTTTAACTAGAAAAGACTTATAGATAACCTGGAGCCAGTGGGTTTGGCGACAAATATGTAGTGAGGGCCAGCCAACGAGAGCATACAGGTCGCAGTGGTGGGTAGTATATGGGACTTCTGGAGACAAAACGGATGGCACTGTGATAGACTGCATCCAGTTTTCTGAGTAGAGTGATGGAGGCTATTTTGTAAATGGCATCGCCAAAGTCAAGGATCGGTAGGATAGTCAGTTTTACGAGGGTATGTTTGCTAGCATGAGTGAAGGAGGCTTTGTTGCGAAATAGGAAGCAGATTCTACATTTAATTTTGGATTGGAGATGCTTAATGTGAGTCTGGAAGGAGAGTTTAGTCTAACCAGACACCTAGGTATTTGTCCACACATTCTAAGTCAGAACTGTCCAGAGTAGTGATGCTAGTCGGGCGGGAGGGTGCGGGCAGCAATCGGTTGAAGAGCCTGCACTTAGTTTTACTAGCATTTAAAAGCAGTTGGAGGCCACGGAAGGAGTGTTGTGTGGCGTTGAAGCTCGTTTGGAGGTTTGTTAGCAGTGTCCAAAGAAGAGAACAGAACAAACAGAACATTGTTTTTTGAGGATAGCCTGCTGAAGTTGTTCGAGAGATGTTCAGTTTGCAACGGAACATGCAACATAGAGAATACGCAGACATGCCTTCGCTGTGAGCATTCCTATAAAAGGTGATGATTCATTCAAAACACCCATACATATATGTGCCTGAAGTCTGGTTCATCCTTGGGAGCAATTTCCAAACGCCTGAAGGTACCACGTTCATCTGTACAAGCAATAGTACGCGAGCATAAACACCATGGGACAACGCAACCGTCGTACAGCTCAGGAAGGAGACGCGTACTGTGCAAATAAATCCCAGAACAACAGCAAAGGACCTTGTGAAGATGCTGGAGGAAACAGGTACAAAAGTATTTAAATTCACAGTAAAACGAGTCCTATATTGACATAACCTGAAAGGCCGCTCAGCATGGATGAAGCCACTAATCCAAAACAGCTGTAAAAAAAACAGACTACAGTTTGCAACTGCACATGGGGACAAAGATCGTACTTTTTGGAGAAATGTCCTCTGGTTTGATGAAACAACAATAGAGCTGTTTGGCTATAATGACCATCATAATGTTTGGAGGAAAAAGGGGGATGCTCGCAAGCTGAAGAACACCATCCCAACCGTGAAGCATGGCGGTGGCAGCATCATGTTGTGGGGGTGCTTTGTTACCTTACAAAATATAAGGCATCATGAGGAAGGAAAATTATGTAGATATATTGAAGCAACATCTCAAGACATCAGTCAGGAAGTTAATGCTTGGTTGCAAATGGGTCTTCCAAATGGACAATGACGCCAATCATACTTCCAAAGTTGTGGCAAAATGGCTTAAGGACAACAAAGGCAAGGTATTCGATTGACCATCACAAAGCCCTGACCTCAATCCTATAGAATATTTGTTGGCAGAACTGAAAAAGTGCGTGCGAGCAAGGAGGCCTACAAACCTGATTCAGTTACACCAGCTCTGTCAGGAGAAATGGGCCAAAATTCACCCAACTTATGGTGGGAAGCTTGTGGAAGGCTTCCTGAAACGTTTGACTCAAGTTTAAATTGTTTAAGGCAATGCTACCAAATACTAATTGAGTGTATGTAAACTTCTGACCCACTAGGAATGTGATGAAAGAAATAAAAGCTGAAATAAACAATTCTCTCTACTATTATTCTGACATTTCACATTCTTAAAATAAAGTGGTGATCCTAACTGACCTAAGACATAGAATATTTACTAGGATTAAATGTCAGAAATGGTGAATAACTGAGTTTAATGTATTTGGCTAAGGTGTATGTAAACTTCCAACTGTACAACTCCCTACTACATCGCACAGTTCAGGCTGGATCTGATTTACCTTTAGAGAAACTGTGCTGTGTGTGTATTGAGCTCACAGAAAGAAAGAAACTCAGCAAAAAATAAACATCCTCACTGTCAACTGTATTTATTTTCAGCAAACTTAACATGTGTAAATGTTTGTATGAACATAACAAGATCCAACAACTGAGACATAAACTGAACAAGTTCCACAGACATGTAACTAACAGAAATGGAATAATGCGTCCCTGAACAAAGGGGGGTGGGTCAAAATCAGTATTTGGTGTAGCCACCAGCTGTATTAAGTCATGCAGTACATCTCCTCCTCATGGGCGGTACCAGATTTGCCAGTTCTTGCTGTGAGATGTTACCCCACTCTTCCACCAAGGCACCTGCAAGTTCCCAGACTTTTCTGGGGGGAATGGCCCTAGCCCTCACCCTCCGATCCAACAGGTCCCAGAGGTGCTCAATGGGATTGAGATCCGGGCTCTTCGCTGGCCATGGCAGAACACTGACATTCCTGTCTTGCAGGAATGGTACCACATGAGGGAGGAGGATGTCTTCCCTGTAACGCACAGCATTGAGATTTCCTGCAATGACAAAGAGCTCAGTCCGATGATGCTGTGACACACCGCCCCAGACCATGACGGACCCTCCACATCCAAATCGATCCTGCTCCAGTCTACAGGCCTCGGTGTAACTCTCATTCCTTCGACAATAAACACGAATCCGACCATCGGATGAGACAAAACCACGACTTGATTTGCGCCCATAGACTACGTTGTTGCCGGGGATGTCTGGTGAGGACCTGCCTTACAACAGGCCTACAAACCCTCAGTCCAGCCTCTCTCAGCCTATTGCGGACAGTCTGAGCACTGATGGAGGGATTGTGCATTTAGGATGTAACTCGGGCAGTTGTTGTTGCCATCCTGTACCTGTCCCGCAGGTGTGATGTTCGGATGTACCGATCCTGTGCAGGTGTTGTTACACGTGGTCTGCTACTGTGAGGATGATCAGCTGTCCTTCCTGCCTCCCTGTAGCACCGTCTTAGGCGTCTCACAGTACAGACATTGCAATTTATTGCCCTGGCCACATCTGCAGTCCTCATGCCTCCTTGCAGCATGCCTAAAGCAGATGAGCAGGGACCTTGGGCATCTTTCTTTTGGTGTTTTTCAGTCAGTAGAAAGGGCTCTTTAGTGTCCTAAGTTTTCATAACTGTGACCTTAATTGCCTACCGTCTGTAAGCTGTTAGTGTGGTGTTAGAGGGCCAGTAGGAGGCACTCTTTCCTCTGGTCTAAAAAAATATCCAAATGCCCCAGGGCAGTGATTGGGGACACTGCCCTGTGTAGGGTGCCGTCTTTCGGATGGGACGTTAAACGGGTGTCCTGACTCTCTGAGGTCATTAACGATCCCATGGCACTTATCGTAAGAGTAGGGGTGTTAACCCCGGTGTCCTGGCTAAATTCCCAATCTGGTCCTCAAACCATCACGGTCACCTAATAATCCCCAATTTACAATTGGCTCATTCATCCTCCTCTTCTCCCCTGTAACTATTCCCCAGGTCGTTGCTGCAAATGAGAACGTGTTCTCAGTCAACTTACCTGGTAAAATAACGTAAAAATAAAATAAAGTGTCTTAACGACCGTTCCACAGGTGCATGTTCATTAATTGTTTATGGTTCATTGAACAAGCATGTTTCCGGAAACCGTGTTTAAACCCTTTACAATGAAGATCTGTGAAGTTATTTTTTAATTTGACTAATTGTCTTTGAAAGACAGGGTCCTGAAAAAGGGATGTTTCTTTTTTTTGCTGAATTTATATCCTAAATGGAATTCAAAACCATTTAACCGATGTCGGTCAATTAGTTGTTTCAAACAGAAAAATCACCAGTATTTTGGTTAAATCGCTGAGCACTACTCTATGGTAGTGACAAGAGGAAAACTGATGCACCACCCAATTTCGAAATTGCACCTTGTGCATTCTACCACTACAACTTTCAAGAGTAAATTGAAAGCCAGACTGAGTTCCTTAAAAAAAATAAGAACAAATTATGCCGACCCCACAGTTTGGATCCACTGCTGTATTGCATGGAAACTTGACTATTTTTCAGTCTGATCAACTGTAGGGTTCCAACAACAGCAGCTGCATTGTCCAGCCTACTATGCGCCGTGTCCCTCCGACCAGGGTAAATTATTTATATTTAAACTTGGGCTGACTAGGCTACATAAACTTTTTCAACCCCAAATGATTAACTGGATGAATAAACCCAATATCTGACAGACTGTGAGTACATTTTTAATTCGGCACAACAGTTGCATAGGGCAAGAGTGGACTACACGATGCAAACAAGCAGAAAGCAAGCTCAGCCCTGTGAGTTTTATTGACCAATCATGTTGCTTCTCGTTGTCTGTTTATAGAATCCCTAGTCCTTCTTTTAAACATAATTCATATGAACAAGTACAGGGTTGCTACAGTCTGACAGTTTTCATCCTCCCCAAGGCAAGGAGTTTTTCCAGGAGTTTAAAAAAAAATCATTTAACCACCTGATTAGAAAAACTCTGGTCCCATCATAGCCCATTTTAAATATTTTTACAACAAATGAATCATGTCATACCTTATAAGGTCCGGAGTTTTTCCAGAATTTAGCCAGGACACCAGGGTTAACACCCCTACTCTTACAATAAGTGCCATGGGATCTTTAGTGACCTCAGAGAGTCAGGACACCAGTTTAATGTCCCATCCGAAAGACAGCAACCTACACAGGGCAGTGTCACTGCCCTGGGGCATTGGGCTATTTTTTGGACCAGAGGCAAGAGTGCCTCCTACTGGCCCTCCAACACCACTTCCAGCATCTGGTCTCCCATCCAGGGACTGACCAGGACCAACCCTGCTTAGCTTCAGAAGCAAGCCAGCAGTGGGATGCAGGGTGGTATGCTGCTGCCAGTGGGTGAGCCTATGCCCTCCCAGGCCCACCCATGGTTGCGCCCCTGCCTAGTCATGTGAAATCCATAAATTAGGGCCTAATTCGTTTATTTATTTCCTTATATGAACTGTAACTCGGTAAAATCGTTGAAATTGTTGCATGTTGCGTTTATATTTTTGTTCAGTGTAGTAATTTGAAATAAGGTTGACTCACAACTTTTGCTTGGAGGGATGATTGCAGAACAGAACTACAGAGGACAAAGAAATTACTCTGCTTAATCTATAGATTCATCCTTTCTGTGACTGCCTCTCGACGACGAAGCGAGCAAGTTTCTTCACCCAGCCAGAGTGAGAGTTCAGGCAGATCTTCTCTCCACTCTCCAGACTAGCACTGGAAAACAAGACACAGTCACTGTGGCTGTACAGACAGCTCCAAGACACATCCACTGTTTATACAGACACTTCCACTGTTACAGACAGGGGTCTGTCAGCTCATCATTACTCTCCAGATTATATTACAGATGCTTTGTCAGGCTCATTTGCATCAAATGTCAGACTTTTTTTTGGAAATGAGGTGAATCCATTTCTTTGGAAGTTGGAGTAATATTTTGGGATGTTCACCCTGTTTTCACTCTAAAAACAGACAGGAGATTGGGGTCATTGAGTTTGATACATGTGCGAGTAACTTCATGGGAAATGTGTTCCACGCTTCTGTCTGGAGGAATTGCAAACAAATTAAGCCCCTACTCCCTATGAACGTGGGTAGACCTGAGGGGATTGGATAGGTGAAAGCAATATGGCAACATTTCACCTGGCCAATCAGAGGTCCAGATGGATATACCACCATATTGTTTACACCCATCCAGTCCTCTCAGATCTCCACAATTGCCTAGAGGGGCTAGCAGCCAGTCTCAAATCAATACCTAACCCTCACCCTTGGCCCTAACCCTTGGATTCTGCAGATCTGTCAGATCTAAGCAATGTGGTGGAAGCTCCGCCACTGCACTACTTATACCTACCCAGACCCGACAGATCTCCAAACATCAAGGGGTTAGGGCCAAGAGGGAGGCGGTAGGGAGCGTACAAGAGTTGCCTCGTTAATCCGCTGTCTCTCTCACAAGAACTAGAACGAGATTCACTTTCTATAATCTCACTCCCTTTCTCTGCTCTGAAAGACATATCTCCAGCGTTGCACGTTGTAATTTATTTCCTTATAGAATCATAGGGTTCTAGAGGAGCTGCAGCACCCTGGATACATTTAACTCAATGTGGGTGGGTGGGGGGGGGGAATGAGAGTTAGACTACTGCTGTCTGTTTGGAAATAAATGTAATAATTCAGAATAGTGTAACAAACCTGTAAGGCCACCGAAACTCGCACATTGTTTGTTGACTAGCGTAAACAGTTTAGGACACTGATCTCCCATGGAATAATCAAGTTGATAGTTCGTATGGAGGAACAGACAGTGCACCCCAGCAATGACCAGCCCGCAAGCAACGCCTTCCCAAAAACTCTTCCTCAGCATGCCTCCCGCATCCTCACATTCAGCAACTCATTTGCATAACATTGTGTGATAGGCTGAGAGACTTTTAAATGTGTAAAACATTATACCAGGAGAAAGCCTATAATTTTGCCCCAGAGGTTCAATATCTTATTTTATTATTGCGTAGCTGTAGAGTGTATACCAAAAACAAGGCATAGCTTACAGTTGGGAATACACTGCAAATACAGTGGGGAGAACAAGTATTTGATATACTGCTGATTTTGCAGGTTTTCCTACTTACAAAGCATGTAGAGGTCTGTAATTTTTATCATAGGTACACTTCAACTGTGAGAGACAGAATCTAAAACAAAAATCCAGAAAATCACATTGTATGATTTTTAAGTAATTCATTTGCATTTTATTGTATGACATAAGTATTTCATCACCTACCAACCAGCAAGAATTCCAGCTCTCACAGACCTGTTAGTTTTTCTTTAAGAAGCCCTCCTGTTCTCCACTCATTACCTGTATTAACTGCACCTGTTTGAACTTGTTACCTGTATAAAAGACACCTGTCTCGGTCTGGGGCTCCATGCAAGATCTCACCTTGTGGGGGATCAATGATCATGAGGAAGGTGAGGGATCAGCCCAGAACTACACGGCAGGACCTGGTCAATGACCTGAAGAGCTGGGACCACAGTCTCAAAGAAAACCATTAGTAACACACTACGCCGTCATGGATTAAAATCCTGCAGCGCACGCAAGGTCCCCCTGCTCAAGCCAGCACATGTCCAGGCCCGTCAGAAATTTTCCAATGACCATCTGGGTGATCCAGAGGAGGAATGGGAGAAGGTCATGTGGTCTGATGAGACAAAAATAGAGCTTTTTGGACTAAACTCCACTCACCGTGTTTGGAGGAAGAAGAAGGATGAGTACAACACCAAGAACACCATCCCAACTGTGAAGCATGGAGGTGGAAACATCATTCTTTGGGGATGCTTTTCTGCAAAGTGGACAGGACGACTGCACCGTATTGAGGGGAGGATGGATGGGACCATGTATCGCAAGATCTTGGCCAACAACCTCCTTCCCTCAGTAAGAGCATTGAAGATGGGTCATGGCTGGGTCTTCCAGCATGACAACGACCCGAAACACACAGCCAGGGCAACTAAGGAGTGGCTCCGTAAGAAGCATCTCAAGGTCCTGGAGTGGCCTAGCCAGTCTCCAGACCTGAACCCAATAGAAAATCTTTGGAGGGAGCTGAAAGTCAGTATTGCCCAGCGACAGCCGCGAAACCTGAAGCATATGGAGAAGGTCTGTATGGAGGAGTGGGCCAAAATCCCTGCTGCAGTGTGTGCAAACCTGGTCAAGAACTACAGGAAATGTATGATCTCTGTAATTGCAAACAAACGTTTCTGTACCAAATATTAAGTTCTGCTTTTCTGATGTGTCAAATACTTATGTCATGCAATAAAATGCAAATGAAATACTTAATCATACAATGTGATTTTCTGGACTTTTGTTTTAGATTTCGTCTCTCACAGTTGAAGTGTACCCATGATAAAAATTACAGACCTCTACATGCTTTGTAAGTAGGAAAACCTGCTAAATCGGCAGTGTATCAAATACTTGTTCTCCCCACTGTATGTCAATGAACAAACAGCAGGCAGACAAAAACAGCCCTTTAACAATATTTCAAATACAATCTCGAGAAAACACAGGTTGAGGAGGTCTCTCCTCTGCTCTCATCCTTCTAGATCTATCGGCTGCCTTCGATACTGTGAACCATCAGATCCTCCTCTCCACCCTCTCCGAGTTGGGCATCTCCGGCGCGGCCCACGCTTGGATTGCGTCCTACCTGACAGGTCGCTCCTACCAGGTGGCGTGGCGAGAATCTGTCTCCTCACCACGCGCTCTCACCACTGGTGTCCCCCAGGGCTCTGTTCTAGGCCCTCTCCTATTCTCGCTATACACCAAGTCACTTGGCTCTGTCATAACCTCACATGGTCTCTCCTATCATTGCTATGCAGACGACACACAAGTAATCTTCTCCTTTCCCCCTTCTGATGACCAGGTGGCGAATCGCATCTCTGCATGTCTGGCAGACATATCAGTGTGGATGACGGATCACCACCTCAATCTGAACCTCGGCAAGACGGAGCTGCTCTTCCTCCCGGGGAAGGACTGCCCGTTCCATGATCTCGCCATCACGGTTGACAACTCCATTGTGTCCTCCTCCCAGAGCGCTAAGAACCTTGGCGTGATCCTGGACAACACCCTGTCGTTCTCAACCAACATCAAGGCGGTGGCCCGTTCCTGTAGGTTCATGCTCTACAACATCCGCAGAGTACGACCCTGCCTCACACAGGAAGCGGCGCAGGTCCTAATCCAGGCACTTGTCATCTCCCGTCTGGATTACTGCAACTCGCTGTTGGCTGGGCTCCCTGCCTGTGCCATTAAACCCCTTCAACTCATCCAGAACGCCGCAGCCCGTCTGGTGTTCAACCTTCCCAAGTTCTCTCACGTCACCCCGCTCCTCCGTTCTCTCCACTGGCTTCCAGTTGAAGCTCGCATCCGCTACAAGACCATGGTGCTTGCCTACGGAGCTGTGAGGGGAACGGCACCTCAGTACCTCCAGGCTCTGATCAGGCCCTACACCCAAACAAGGGCACTGCGTTCATCCACCTCTGGCCTGCTCGCCTCCCTACCACTGAGGAAGTACAGCTCCCGCTCAGCCCAGTCAAAACTGTTCGCTGCTCTGGCCCCCCAATGGTGGAACAAACTCCCTCACGACGCCAGGACAGCGGAGTCAATCACCACCTTCCGGAGACACCTGAAACCCCACCTCTTTAAGGAATACCTAGGATAGGATAAGTAATCCCTCTCACCCCCCCCCTTTAAGATTTAGATGCACTATTGTAAAGTGACTGTTCCACTGGATGTCATAAGGTGAATGCACCAATTTGTAAGTCGCTCTGGATAAGAGCGTCTGCTAAATGACTTAAATGTAAATGTAATGTAAATGTAAAAGCAATTGGCTCTTGTTGAAATAGAGAACATTCTAAATCGGGCTGCTGAAGGCTACCAAAATATTTCATCAAGTTCCAAATATTGTTTTAAAAAGTCAAATCAGAGAGAAAAAGAACATTTGAGCTGTGCATCGTTGGGTGAGTCAGTGAAACTGGATATCACTTTTAAAACTATAATTTACTCCTCTTATTGCTATTGATGGATTCAAGACAATGTCGGTTTATCTATCTCAGATCCTCAGTTTGTCAGTTTCAAAGATGCCTGTCATTCCGATAATTTGCGTGGTACTATGGTGCTTTCAGGACAACTGGGAATTCTGGGGAAATCATTACGTCAGAACGTTTGAGCTCTAAAAAGAGGCTTGAGTTCCAGACTTGGAATACCGAGTTGGATGACCGTTCAAAATGAATTTGCCCAGTCGGTTTTCGTTTTTTTTTTTCGGAGTTCCCAATTGTCTTCAATGCACTGGTAAGAAGTAGGAGATTTCCCGAATTCCGAGTTCCCAGTTGTTATGAACACAGCATTAAAGATTATGCCAAGGTCTTCAGTCATTCAATCATGGCTGCAGGGTAGCCTAGTGGTTAGAGTGTTGGACTAGTAACCGAAAGGTTGACAAGGTACAAATCTGTCATTCTGCCCCTGAACAGGCAGTTAACCCACTGTTCCTAGGCAGTCATTGAAAATAAGAATTTATTCTTAACTGACTTGCCTAGTAAAATAAATAAAAAGTATATATATATATATATATATTTAATGTTAAAGGATGTAGAATTGCATAAAATGCATTTATAAAAAGACAAATATTTTCCCGGACCCTAGGCCATATTTTCCCCATGTGTGCAATGCCTCTACTCTACTGCTCTATGCAAATGTGATGATGTGCATGCAATGTTTTATTATAAAGGTCATTTTATTTTTCTCATCCGGTACCTCCGAGCTCCCCAAGTTACCCCCCTCTTGTGCTCACATTTTGTTCTGGCACCTCCCGATACACAAATGAAGCACTGCTTTCCAGGCTTTATAAGATCTGGCATGTGTCCCCAATGTTGTCAGGCAGAAATTTGACCGTAGAGTCACTCACATGACCTCTGTGGTCTTGCAGTGTGGCCCTCTGGGAAGGATCTTGACGCTCTGTCTGGACTCCAGCTGATTACACAGGCATTGTCTGTTGTAATCCCTCCCGATTGTGTGCATACCAAGAACAATTCATCAATCTTTTAGTTCATACATTCCAAGATTTTGAGATTTTGTTAAAATATGTTTTCATTATTTTGTTTTGTGTATTGGATAGAGACAGAGTCCATTATTGCAACACAAAAGTGTTTGCTCTCTACAGTTCCTCATTCACATAAACACACACACACACACACACACACTTGGAGAGACATCTAAGGAGCTGGCCCAATAAAAGTTAACTTTAAGGTCCAGTGTTTACTGATGATATTCAGTTGTAAACTGTCAAATGTTCTGTACTTTTGTACTTTTCTTAAACAACAGCTGTAGACTAACAGTGAAATGGTTACTTACAGGCCTTTTCCAACAATCCAGAGTTAAAGATAAAACAAAATAGAAATAGTGACACAAGGAATAAATGCACAGTGAACAATGAGTTGATGTGCAGGGGTACGAGGTAATTGAGGTAGCTATATGTACATATTGGTAGGTATAAAGTGACGAAGCAAAAGGATAGATAATTGACAATAGCCACAGTGAGTAAATGTGTGTGGCGTCAGTACACGTGTTGTGTGGGCATATGTTGTGTGTGTTGGGGTGTCAGTATGAGTGGGTGGGTAGAGTCCAGTGTGTGTATAGAGTCAGTGAGAGGGAGTTAGTGCAGAAATGGGTCAATACAGGTGGTACGGGAAGCCATTTCATTAGCTATTTAGCAAGTCTTGTTCAGCAGTCTTATAGCTTGGAGGTAGAACCAGTGGAGGTTGGTGACTTGAAAAATTGAGGATCATGGGAGACCCACGGTATAGGTGAGTAAACGCACGGAGACGACAAAAGCGTGTTTCGAAAGTCGTCAAAAAGACTAATTATTTTAACCTAAAGCGTTTAATAAAGACATTTATTGTACCATGTTATGGGGAATGGGAATGAGAGGGCTACTTACACTGTGTTGGAAAGGGATCACAGCAGTGAATGACTGAGGCTATGAGGCATGAGTTGAGGTGTTCAGAGGCTTGATGTTCAGTGCAGGGCAGGATTTGACTGGGAAGACAAAAAACAATAACACTACGCAGTTAGACAAAAGAGCTAGGAATGAGTTAGTCCAAGCAAGGAGTAAAATCATTCATGTGTAACAATGGGGATTGTGTATGTGATTGACTCGACATACAGGAATGAGAGAAAATGTAGAGGTGTACTCACAGTGCTTGGAGAGGAACCATTCAATGTGCCAGTGGAAGAGCGGACACATGAGACATGGCTTCATACACCTTGGGGCTTGGAGTTTTTCCTTATATATGTTAACCTAACTAGGAACACTTTGGACCCTATAAAAGGTATGACAGTGATTAATCAGTCGCAAAAAAGGTTTTATATGGGCTATGATTGGACCAGATTTTTCTAATCAGGTCACATGATTGTTTTTAACTCTTGAAAAAAATCTCCTGGCCCTTGGGGGCCCTGAAAACCCTGTCAAACTGCATCTACCTTATACTTGTTCCTATAAATTATATTTAGACTAGATTAGGAGGGGGATTTCCTCTACCCAGACACATAGACAACAACTGATAGACAATAGAACTCACAGGGATGAGCTGGCTTTTATGCATGTTTACATCATGCAGGCCTATGCAGCTGTAGGCCTTACAAAACATTTACTCACATCTGTTGCCGCTATGTTGATTCATTAATTCCAGTTAATCATTCTGGATTGAAAACGTATATGCAGCCTAGCCAGCCCAATTTTTCATATAAACTCAATTTGAGCACATTCACGTTTTTTCCTGACACACAAACGGACTATAAATACATAATGTTACCAATGAGTTGACCCTGACCGGATAGACAGTGGGCATAGGCTGTATGCAGCTAGCCTACAGTTGATGAGACTGAAGAATAATCTTGTTTTCATCCCATACAGCATGTCAGATTTCTAATGTTTAGGTGTAGTTCAGGCTGCTGCAACATTTATATCATGCGTTTTTGAGTGTCTGTTCGGAGTGAGTATGTGTTATCATCTTTGCTAAATAAATACCAGAGGAAAGTGGAAAGCCTACTTGAGCACACGCGAAAGAATGCGCAGCGTCAATCTCTTTAATCTTTTAATGGATTATGTGCTGGAATCATTCGGAATTGTTTTCGACATCCCAAAAAAGAGTTGAAAGTTCGATAAGTTCAGCAAGTAAAGCATCGTAACGTGCAATTACCTCTGCAAGCTCCTTATAGTTGCCCTTGTCGGCGGAACTTTATGAAAGGCTTCCTTCTTAAGGCTAGGGGGGCAGTATCCTGAATTTCCGGGTGACTGACGTTTCCAAAGTAAACTGCCTGTTACTCAGGCCCAGGAGCTAATATATGCATATACTTGGATAGAAAACACTCTGAAGTTTCTAAAACTGATTAAATAATGTCTGAGTATAACAGCATTGATATGGCAGGCGAAAACCAAAGGAAAAATGTTTTCTTTTGAGGTCACAGGCCTTTTCAATGCTAGCCTATGGGATATACAAATAAATTGGACCCAGGTTGCAGTTCCTATGGCTTCCACTAGATCTTTAGAAAGATCAGTCTTTAGAAAGGGTTTCAGGCTTGTTTCTTGAACAAGTAGTTGTAGTTTATCCAAGGTGTTCTCATCAGGACAGGTAGACTTTTGGAGCGTGTAAACGAGGGCACACTCTTCATTAGTTTCCTTTTCTATTGAACACCGTTCTTTCCATCTGAAATATTATCGTTTATTTACATATTAGGGTACCTGTGGATTGATTAGAAACATTGTTTGACTTGTTTGGATGAAGTTTATCTGTAGCTTTTTGGATTCCTTTGTATGCATGTTGAAGGAGTGGATTGCTGAAACCAATGATGCCAACTAAACTGACTTTTTTGGATATAAAGGACTTTATCGAACAAAACAAACATTCGTTGTGTAGCTGGGACCCTTGGGATTGCAAACAGAGGAAGATCTTCAAAAGGTAAGTGATTTTATCACCATTTGTGATTTTTGTGAAGCCGGTGCTGGTTGAAAAAGTATTTTGATTTGGGGCGCTGTCCTCCAGATAATCGCATGGTATGCTTTCGGCCGTGAAGCCTTTTTGAAATCTGACGACGCGGTTGGATTAACAAGAAGTTAACCTTTTAAATGAGGTAAGACACTTGTATGTTCATGAATGTTTAATACTTCGATTTTCTTATTCTGAATTTGGTGCTCTGCAATTTCATCGGATGTTGTCTCAGGTGGACCGCTAGCAGTCCACGATCCATAACATGCTGACCAGACCAGACACGTCGCGTGCGCGAGCATTGCAAAATACATTTAGAAATCCATGTTATTCAATTATTGCACCCACACTGCTCGCGTGCGCCAACGAGAGTCTGTGTTGCAAAGGGCTCAAATAGAAGTCATTCCTATTTCTGACGCAGATTGTGCTGCAAGTCCTGCCTCCTCATTGGTTTATAGAAGCAGGTACCCACGTGTCATCTCCTCATTGGTTATACCCACTTGGGTATTGAAAGATGAAATGTTTTGCCAGTTGTCATGGTAATACTATGAAAGTATAGATGCTAATCACCATATACGTTCAAAGATGAAAAAGCCTGGAAGTAAGAGAGATAACTAGAAACGATTCTGTTGACCGTTTTATGTGTGGATTAATTGGCGGGGTAGAGGACCTTGCGCATTTCAGGTAAAATAACAACTCAATGTTTATATCCCAGGACAAATTAGCTAGCAAGTGCAAGCTAACTATATAAATTGCCATACATGTTAAATGCTTTTTGACCTGTCCCCAAATTAATGTCATTGGTTTAGAGTTTGTTTTGATATTTCAACCTACGTGTCGTGATCGCGTTTGGTCTACACCAAACGCGATCAACATAAATTTATGCACGATAGTGAACGCGCGCAGACTGTTTGGGTTCCGTGTAAGAGGTTTTAACAATCTATACTTTTGATCAGGTGGTATTGAACACCCTCACCTTTTCATTCTTCTTCATGAAACTGATCTCAGGCAGTGGTCCTCCCTCGCTTTTAATTCACACTTTTTCCATGTACCCCAGAGAATGCAAGGGGTTCTTCGACAAAAAGTCCACACGGACCCAACATTTTCAGCAGCGTTAGCTATTCTACCATTCTGGCGCAGAAAACTGCACACTCGTGCTGGTACAGTAGCTAGCTAGCCATTTAAATTAGCAAGGCAAATTTAAATAAATTGCCTTTACTGGACACAAAAATAAAGTTCTTAAAGTAAGAAAACAATTTATAATATTCCTCCTCAGACTCATGTCATTTGAAAAAAACTCATCTGAATTTAATAATATCCAAAAATGCTGAACTATCCATTTTCACTCTTAATCCCTATCCAATGATGTCACCAAGCTTCTCAACAGATAGAATCCCCATTACGCTCTGTGGCACAATCCCAATACAAATCAATAGGTTAATTCTCTGATCCTAATTTGATGAATGGACGGACAACATGGTATTTCTTCCTCCAAAAGCTTTAATTGGTTGGAGCACGTCCTCCGGAAGTGGTCATAATTACCATGTATACCTATGGAAGGGGTGAGACCTACGAGCCTCCTAGGTATTGTATTGAAGTCAATGTTGCCAGAGTAGGACGGAAGCTTGCTGTCCTCCGGCTGCACCAAGGTGCTACCCCAGAAGGGTGCTGTTGAAGTTACTGTAGACCTTCATTGCAACATATCCTATTTTTTATTTAATCAATTATTTGGTGACATATGAATATATTTAATATAGTTTTATCTAAAAAGGGAAACTTTAAAAAATGTTTCACTATTTTTACTTTTATGAAATTTCACTGAGGAGGATGGTCCTCCCCTTCCTCGTTTGAGGAACATCCACTGGTAGAAGCTATTCCGGGTCCTGTTAGTTCCAGACTTGGTATTAGACAGACTGTATTATTGTGTATATACATAGGATGACCACAGGGTGTGATGTGATCCTCTACATATTAACTTGTTTAACTATGATGAGCATAGAAGCCATTAACGCCATCTCGCTCTACACATTACAGTACATTTAAAAAACTATACAATAATGTAGATGAAGATAGAAACAAATGCCGACCAACACAGTTAGGCAAACATTGTGGGTTTTGTAGAAATGTCACAAATAGAGCAAAGGTGATTCCTTATTCCACATGTCAGAGAGGCATGCTTGTTCTAAATAACATTTCTATATAGAATGTTTCTATATTTGGGTCTAACCATTGGCAAAGAATATATAGTAGTTGCCCACTAGAGCCAGCAGGAGACACAGCTTCATGATAAAGAGGTGGTAAAGAGGCCTTGTAACCTTGATGGGACTTCCTGGGGATAAATAAAAGTTAAAGAAATACAATTAAATAAAATGTTAACCTGTCTAGTGCGGATGGGCAGGCGGGTGATGATGTGATGGTTTCTAAAGGCATCTGCTGTAGCTCCCTCAACAATAACAGATGGAGATTTCTTCAGGAATGTCCCTACCGCAAGTATGTGTTTCTGTGTGTGTTCACACCATGTTTACCAAAAGGTAGTCATGAGCTGGTCTGTCTCGTGTGCCTGCAAGGCAGAGAGGTCTGGAAAATAGCAGGGGCCATCTAAGGTTGGAGACACTTAGCAGTGTAAGCCTATTAAACACAGGACAGCTAAACAACTTAGGGAGTCATACACAAGGTAAATACTGTGTGTCTGATCACATAAACTGATGTGAAGATACAGTGGGGAGAACAAGTATTTAATACACTGCCGATTTTGCAGGTTTTCCTACTTAAAAAGCATGTAGAGGTCTGTAATTTTTATCATAGGTACACTTCAACTGTGAGAGACAGAATCTAAAACAAAATCAAGAAAATCATTGTATGATTTTTAAGTAATGAATTAGCATTTTATTGCATGACATAAGTATTTGATACATCAGAAAAGCAGAACTTAATATTTGGTACAGAAACCTTTGTTTGCAATTACAGAGATCATACGTTTCCTATAGTTCTTGACCAGGTTTGCACACACTGCAGCAGGGATTTTGGCCCACTCCTCCATACAGACCTTATCCAGATCCTTCAGGTTTCGGGGCTATCGCTGGGCAATATGGACTTTCAGCTCCCTCCAAAGATGTTCTATTGGGTTCAGGTCAGGAGACTGGCTAGGCCACTCCAGGACCTTGAGATGCTTCTTTTGGAGCCACTCCTTAGTTGCCCTGGCTGTGTGTTTCGGGTCGTTGTCATGCTTGAAGACCCAGCCACAACCCATTTTCAATGCTCTTACTGAGGGAAGGAGGTTGTTGGCCAAGATCTTGCGATACATGACTTGTTCTCCCCACTGTATATATTCTACTAAGACATTAAACTCAGAAATACTCTAAGAAAAAAATATATGAACAAAAGTTGAACCTATTCATCTTAAACTGCTGTCATTTGTCACACAGGGCTGGTTTCCCAGACACAGATTCAGTCTAAACTTAGTTCGGGGCTAAAAAAGCATGCTCAAATTAATGGAGAATCTCAATTTAAAAAGACTTTTAGTCCAGGACTAGGCTTGATGTATCTGTGTCTAAGAAACTGGCTCCAAATGTTGTTCTCTGCATGTGCTTCCCACAAAACTAATGCAAATAATCCGGGCTCATTCTATTTCCATGTTCTCACAATGAGTCTTTTTCTTAAAGTATTGGCACCATACCAAGACCTCTGTGTTTTGGTAAGAGGGTTTTGGCCAGGATTCAAAAGAAGATGCAATGACTTGTCCTCATTGTCTTTAGTAATAACCTTCAACAGTAAGTCACATGCTGCAGCTTCTGCAGGCACTGTGTGAGACATTGTCATCACCAGGTCAAGGCATCAAAACACACTGCCTGCATCCCAAATGGAACCCTGTTCTATATATAGAGAACTATGTTTGACAAGGGACTTGTTAAAAGTAGTGTGCTATATAGGGAATTGTGGGACATAGGGAACGACATTTAGTTTACCAACAGCTCTGCCATTGTCTTTGCTATAGAGCTTTTTTTGTCTGGAAACCAAAGGCTTGACTGAAAGTGGAACGTTATACAGAGACAGTCAGCAGATATGAATATGTTGTTTTTATTTGCTTGCTTGGACAAGTTAGAAAATGAAAGCATCAATAGACAGACACTGTCTTTAAGTCCTGTTATAAAGGACTGTTTTCAGTTACCTATATGCAGCTCTCTTCTTAAGGACTCCTCCTTCTGACCCTACCTGTGTTTTTCCACAGGTGAAGATATAATGAACACATATAAGTAGTAAAACATATTATATGAAATAAAAATACCAAAACAATGAATGGACATATAATTCATATAAGATGATATATTTGGGTGTGATATATGAGACGGTAATGAAGTCATGCGTGGATAGAGAAAATGGGCACACAATGCCACATCTACCCTATCACTCAACATAATTATTTCCCAGTGCAATATCCCAATCGGATTCATAGTGTTCTTGTGGGTGCTTCAGAATTGGTCGCTGGGAAGGCAGTCCAGTTGAATCATGCCCATCATCTGGTTGACAAGTGTAACAGGGCAGGAGTGACGCTTCCAACCTCTTTAGAACGATTGCTTTCCTGCATTCTGCAAAATAGAAGACAAACAATTCAAACTAGCTAAGGACATTGCTTTTGTTAACCTCTACGGGATCGGTGTTCCCCCCCCCCCCCCTCAGTGGGACGGTTGAGCTAACATAGACTAATTTGATTAGCATGAGGTTGTAAGTAAGAAAAAAGATTCCCACGACGTAGACATCTGATATGGGCAGAAAGCTTAAATTCTTGTTAATCTAACTGCACTGTCCAATTTACCGTAGCTATTACAGTGAAAGAATACCATGCTATTGTTGAGGGGAGTGCGCAATTATGAACTTGAAAATGTAAACCAATTAGGCACATTTGGGCAGTCTTGATACAACATTTTTAACAGATATGCAATGGTTCATTGGATCAGTCTAAAACTTTGCACATACACTGCTGCCATCTAGTGGCCAACATCTAAATTGCACCTGGGCTGGAATAATACATGATGGCCTTTCTCTTGCATTTCAAAGATGATGGTACAAAAAAACATGTTTTTCTTTGTTATCTTTGTAACCAAATCTAATGTGCTACTTTATCCTACATTCATTTCACGTTTCCACAAACTTCAAAGTGTTTCCTTTCAAATGGTATCAATACAATGCATATCCTTGCTTCAGGTCCTGCGCTACTGGCAGTTAGATTTGGGTATGACCAGGCTATGATTTCACTAATACAAGGCAATGGCAGCAATGCACTGCCATGGACTATATTATTCAGTTAAGGATTGTTATTACCTTTTGGTTGATCTCTCCACCAGAATCTTCACCAAACGTTTCTTTGGGTCCAGGCAGAGTTGACCTCCCCTTTTGAGTGTGACACTGAAAATAATTAAAGGCATAGTTCATAGATGATCCATAGGCTACTTTCTAGGTCAGGAATTACAAACCATCCCTTTAATTCACTTCAAAATGTGCACCAGTACCCTTTGAGCAAATTCTTGAACTTTATTTAAATCACAAGTTAATTTTCATGTTTTTAACACTTAGTCTGAAGATCACTGTCAAAACAATTAACCTGATGATAAACTATCAAGGTGTCGATTTATCATTTGAGGGACAACAACATGTTTAGATCATTGTCAAAATGTATTAATAATCATACCGGTTACTGATTATAAATGCTCAGTTATGTTGATTTATCATTAGAGGGAGGGATACACTCACATGACTTCAGTCTTTGAACAGTGTGGGCGAGGAGAGAGGTGCCACACACTCTTCAAATCCCTGAACGGAATAAGACCAGCCTGCACTTTGGGGCAAAGGCAGCGTAGAACCCGTGGTTGATTTATCCCTATAGAGAGGTAGGGTGGAAAGCACAATGGCTTTGTCTTAAATCTCTTGGTTCAATTTCAGTGTTTTTCTTTCATGTGTATATATTTATGGTTACGGGTTAGGGCTAGAGTTAGGGTAAGGGTTGCTGCTGTAAACACAGTATAATAATGAGTAGTAGTTACATTTAGTTATTCATTTGTATAAACATGGATAATAACCCAGTAATAAGAACACTGTCATGTAAAGAGTCACCAACACTACTGGAATGTTGATTAGTTGCTAAAACTTCAAATTAAAGTACCCAGCTTATACATGCAGTAAAATAATAAAATACATAATTAAGTATACAATATTAAGTGATGAATTAATGATTATTTACCTTCAGTTGTTGAGAAGATGGACAGAAGGGTGAGCAGAATGATGGTTATGCTTGCGGTGTTCATGGTGATATACGTTTACATGCAACCCCGTGGACGACAGCTTTACTGTAGGTCTCTAATGGTCTCTAAGGATGATTCTGTTGTGGGATGAGCGTGTGGCGGTCTTTTTGCTAATCAAGTGGCTTAGCAAATAGAAGAAGAGCTGCCCATCTGTCTGCTTGAGCTTGGAATTCAATGCAGGCTGTTTCATGTCAACCCAAAACCACTTTCTCACGCTCTCTCGCTGTCTCTCACTCTCGCTCTCCTGCTGTCTCTCACTCTCACCGTCTCTTGCACTCACTCTGGATTTATTTGAAGACAGACATGCCATCTAAGCAGAATTGCAAAGAAAAAGCTATATCTCAGACCAGACAATAAAAATAAAAGATTAAGATGAGCAAAATAACAGACACTGAACAGAGGAACTCGCCTCTTCACTGTTGACGTTGAGACTGGTGTTTTGCGGGCACTATTTAATGAAGCTGACAGTTGAGGACTTGTGAGGCGTCTGTTTCTCAAACTAGACACTCTAATGTACTTGTCCTCTTGCTCAGTTGTGCAACGGGGCCTCCCACTCCACTTTCTATTCTGGTTAGAGACAGTTTACACTGTTCTGTTCAGTTTCTTGGCAAGTTCTCGCATGGAATAGCCTTCATATCTCAGAACAAGAATAGACTGACACGTTTCAGAAGAAAGTGCTTTGTTTTTGGCCATTTTGAGCCTGTAATCGAACCCACAAATGCTGATGCTCCAGATACTCAACTAGTCTAAAGGCCAGTTTTATTGCTTATTTAATCAGAACAACAGTTTTCAGCTATACTGACATAATTGCAAAAGGGCTTTCTAATGATCAATTAGCCTTTTAAAATGATAACCTTGGATTAGCTAACACAACGTGCCATTGGAACACAGGAGTGATGGTTGCTGATAATGGGCCTCTGTACACCTATGTAGATATTCCATTAGAAATCAGCCGTTTCCAGCTACAATAGTCATTTTACAACATGAAAAATGTCTACACTATATTTCTGATCAATTTTATGTTATTTTAAATGGACAAAAAAATTGATTTTCTTTAAAAGACAAGGAAATGTCTAAGAGGCCCCAAACTTTTGAATGATATTGTACAATAACAATTATTACATATTTCTGCAGGGTCAGGTGGAAACAACCAACCCAGTTACACATGGACAAGCCATTGGCTGTCCCTGTGACTGAATAAATAGCAACGCATTACAATGAAGAGAACAGCTTCTTGTACTGCGTTCCCAGACACATTTTTGAATGAATTGGCATTGTTTATTTTCTTTTATGATGTTATTTTTCATTACAAAAGCTACTACTAAATGATCTTCCCTCCATCAACAAGTCCTTATATACTGGAAGTTATTGTACAAACACAACTTCAGACCACATAACAGAATATATCTGTTGTTTCTCAACATACCAATTTGGAACAAGTGTTTATATTTTAGTGCCTGGATGGAAAGGAAGTTATTGTCTGTTGTTCACTTGTTAGATAGGAATGGGAATATTATGCTGTGTGAGGATTTCTGTGTAAAAATCGACTTTCAGTGCAATCGCCAACTATTTGGCTAAGTTATTTAGAGTATCCCAATGTCTTTTGCACTAATGGTTAGAAACACAGTACCTCATATGGTCGACATCCCTCATTTGTCATCATTACTGATTGATAGGCAATTTATCACTTGTGAAATTATGCCCAACAAAGAAACAATGTATTTCCTATGGAATTCAGCAGAAATTCCACATCTCAAATGTATACTAAGCCTATTATTAGGACATTTCGTACTAATTACTTGTCTTTTCATATACCATCTACAGCGAAGGAATTGTACTTCAAAATATTTTTAAATAACTTTCCTTAGGCATAGATTCAAGTGTGATCACAATAACAGTGTATTTTGTGACTCAGAAATTGAAACAACAGACCATTTGTTTTTCCTTTGTGCTTACATTACTACATTTTGGAGTGACATGTATGACTGGTTAGAAACAAAAATCTTTCCAATAACCCAGTTCACTAAAGAAAGTATAACTTTCGGTATAATAATGGAAGATAAGAACATAGAAATTCTATTGAATGTTCTATTTATTTTGGGTACATTTTATATTCATAAAAGTAAATGCATAAAAACACAGCTTTTGCTTATTGCTTTCCAGAAATAATTGTTGAATTACTTTTTTTATTGAAATGTATGAGTGGAAAAAAAGTTGGCAAAAGGACTCCTGAAATTGATGAATGAATTAGAGTTATTAGAAGACCCCATTGCTTATTTGTAGCCTATATTTTATTTTCGTATGATTTATTTTGGTTTATTTACTTCGTTATGTTGTACCTCCTGTGCGCTCTGTTTCCCACTTGAATGTATGTTATGATGTTTTATGGGGAACAGGTGAGAGTAGTGCGTTTATTCCCTTGTTTATGTTTGCTTTTCTGCTCGTATAAACAATGGCTTGACTTACTTTAGATAAGTTTAGAAACGTTTGGGTATGGTGTGGCTATTATTAAGCTTTGGCTACCGAAGGCCTATGATATGAAGGCAGTGTGCCCCAGTGCTCCGACAGGTGAACTTGTGGTGAGGAAGTCTACTTTAGGCCTACCAGAGTTACTCCTATGATCTGACAATTATAATGCTTATCTTTGTACAATATTCTGATAGAAAATTTACAAATTAAACTCCTTCTGTAGTTTATACCTTTATAGCAGATGCAGTAGCCCTCTGACATAATGAAATGCATGTCTGTGTCATGGCATGCCGCCGGTATATCTCTAAATCTCTCTCTCTGTGGTTAGGACTATGCTTCTCTTCCTTTTATATAGGCTATACAGTACCAGTCAAAAGTTTGGACACACCTACTCCTTCCAGGGTTTTTCATTATTTGAACTATTTTCTACATTGTAGAATAATAGTGAAGACATCACAACTATGAAATAACACATATGGGATCATGTAGTAACCAAAAAAGTATTAAACAAATCTAAATATATTTGATATGCCTTGATGACAGCTTTGCACACTCTTGGCATTCTCTCAACCAGCTTCATGAGGTAGTCACCTGGAATGCATTTCAATTAACAGGTGTGTCTTGTTAAAAGTTAGTATGTGGAATTTCTTTCCTTCTTAATGAGTTTGAGCCATATCAGTTGTGTTGTGTCAAGGTGCGGGTGGTATACAGAAGATAGCCCTATTTGGTAAAAGGCCAAGTCCATATTATGGCAAGAACAACTCAAATAAGCAAAGACAAATGACAGTCCATTATTTTAAGACACGAAGGTCAGTCAATCTGGAAAATTTCCTGAACTTTGAAAGTTAAGTGCAGTAGCAAAAACCATCAAATGCTATGTTGAAACTGGCTCTCATGAGGACCGCCACAGGAAAGAAAGACCCAGAGTTACCTCTGCTGCAGGGGATAAGTTCATTAGAGTTACCAGCCTCAGAAATTGCAGTCCAAATAAATGCTTCACAGAGTTCAAGTAACAAACACATCTCAACATCAACTATTCAGAGGAGACTGTGTGAATCAGGCCTTCATGGTCGTATTGCTGCAAAGAAACCACCACTAAAGGATACCAATAAGAAGAAGAGACTTGCTTTGCCCAAGAAACACGAGCAATGGACATTAGACCGGTGGAAATCTGTAATTTCATCTGATGAGTCCAAATTTGAGACTTTTAGTTCCAACCGCCGTGGCTTTGTGAGACGCAGAGTAGGTGAAAGGATGATCTCTGCATGTGTTGTTCCCACTGTGAAGCATGGAGGAGGTGTGATGGTGTGGGGATGCTTTGCTGGGGACACTGTCAATTAGTCATTTAAAATTCAAGCCACACTTAACCAGTATGGTTACCACAGCATTCTGCAGCGATACGCCATCTTGTCTGGTTTGCGCTTAGTGGGACTATAATTTGTTTTTCAATAGGACAATAATCCAAAACACACCTCTAGGCTGTGTAAGGGCTATTTGACCAAGGAGATGGAGTGCTGCATCAGATGACCTGGCCTCCACAATCACCCAACCTGATTCCAATTGAGATGGTTTGGGATGAGTTGGACCACAGAGTGAAAGTAAATGCAGCCAACAAGTTCTCAGCATATGTGGGAACTCCTTCAAGACTGCTGGAAAAGCATTCCTCATGAAGCTGGTTGAAAGAATACCAAGAGTGTGCAATGCTGTCATCAATGCAAAGGGTGAATACTTTGAAGAATCTAAAATATATTTTGATTTGTTTAACACTTTTTCGTTTACTACATGTGTATATGTACATGTGCACATATGTGTTATTTCATAGTTTTGATGTCTTCAATATTATTCTACAATGTAGAAAATGGTCAAAATCAAGAGAAACCCTTGAAATGAGTTGGTGTCCAAACTTTTGGCCGGTACTGTATACAGTGCATTCGGAAAGTATTCAGACCCATTGACTTTTTCCACGTTTTACAGCGGTATTCTAAAATAGATATATTTTTCATTTTACACCCAATACCACTGAATGACACATTTTTTAGAATTTTTTGCAAATGTATTAAAAATAGTCAACTGAAATACGTTATTTAAATGAGTATTCAGACCCTTTGCAATGAGACACGGAATCGAGCTCAGGTGCATTCTGTTTCCATTGATCATCTTTGAGATGTTTCTACAACTTGATTGGAGACCACCTGTAGTACAGTCAATTGATTGGACATGATTTTGAAAGGCACACGCCTGTCTATATAAAAAGGTCCCACAGCAATTTGGGGAGAAGGGCCTTGGTCAGGAAGGGGACCAAGAACCCAATGGTGACTGACAGAGCTCTAGTGTTCCTCTGTGGAGATGGGAGAACTCTCCAGAAGGACAACCATCTCTGCAGCACTCTACCAATCAGGCTTGTATGGTAGAGTGGCCAGACAGAAGACACTCCTCAGTAAAAGGCACATGACAGCTCACTTGGAGTTTGCCAAAAGGCACCTAAAGGACTCTCGGACCATGTGAAACAATATTCTCTGGTCTAATGAAACCAAGATTGAACTCTTTGGCCTGAATTCCAAGCATCACGTCTGGAAGAAAACTGGCACCATCCCTACGGGGAAGCATGGAAGTGGCAGCATCAGAGCCCGGACTTGAACCCAATCTAACATCTCTGGAGAAACCTGAAAATAGCTGTACAGCGACACTCCTCATTCAACCTAACAGAGCATGAGCTGATCTGCAAAGATGAATGGAAGAAACTCGCTAAATACAGGACTGCCAAGCTTGTAACGTCATATCCAAGAAGACTCGAGGCTGTAATCGCTGCCATAGGTGCATCAACAAAGTACTGAGTAAAGGGTCTGAATACTTATGTAAATGTGATATTTCCATTTTTAATCATTTTTGCAAAATGTTCTGATCCTGTTTTTGCTATGTCATTATGGGGTATTGTATGTAGATTGATGAGGGGGAAAACAATTTAAACCATTTTAGAATAAGGCTGTTATGTGACAAAATGTGGAAAAATTCAGCGGGCCTGAATACTGAACACTGAGTATTTTGTTTTAATGACAAATAAAATCAATCAACCAATTCAAACTGTGCAGCGGCCAATTGTGAGTTGAAAAGAGACATCTGTTAGCAAACACAAACATTTAATGACATTCAGAGATTGTCAATCCAAGCCTACGATACTGGGTAAGCCTACAAGGTAGCGAGAAATGTATTTTCTGTTTGTCAAGATTGACATAGTCTATTTATTGTGGTGTTGAAAATGCAAACCATGATATGGAGGTGCCCCTAGTCTGTATGATTTTTTTCATTGGTTGTGCGGTGAATTGTCACAGAAACCTGATGGTGGAAAATGTGTTTACATATTGTCCCCAGCACAAGGTGCACCTGTGTAATGATCATGCTGTTTAATCAGCTTCTTGGTATGCCACACCTGTCAGGAGGATGGGTTATCTTCGCAAAGGAGAAATGCTCACTAACAGGGATGTAAACAAATTGGTGCACAGTATTGGAGAGAACAAAAGTGTAAATGCAACATGTAAAGTGTTAGTCATGTTTTATGAGCTGAAATAAAAGATCCCAGAAATGTTCCATATGCGCAAAATACTTTCTCTCCAATTTTGTGCACCAATTTGTTTACATCCCTGTTAGTGAGCATTTCTCCTTTTCCAAGATAATCTGTCCAATTGACAGGTGTAGCATATCAAGAAGCGGATTAAACAGCATGATTATTACACAGGTGCACCTTGTGCTAGGGACAATAAAAGGCCATTTGAAAATGCCACAGAAGTTTTGGAGCGTGCATTTGGCATGCTGACTGCAGGAATGTCCACCAGTGCTGTTGCCAGAGAATTAAATGTTAATTTCTCTACCATAAGCCGCCTCCAATGTCATTTTAGAGAATTTGGCAGTATGTTCAACCGACACAACACAGACCACATGTATGGCATCGTGTGGGCGGGCGGTTTGCTGATATCAATGTTGTGAACAGAGTGCCCCATGGTAGCCGTGGGGTTAGGGTATGGGCAGGCATAAGCTACGGACAACAAACACAAATGCATTTTATCGATGGCAATTTGAATGCACAGAGATACTGTGACGAGATCCTGAGGCCCATTGTCGTGCCATTCATCCGCCGCCATCACCTCACATTCAGCATGATAATGCACAGCCCCATATTGCAAGGATCTGTACAAAATTCCTGGAAGCTGAAAATGTCCCAGTTCTTCCATGGCCTGCATACACCCCAGACAAGTCACCCATTGAGAAAGTTTGGGATGCTCTGGATCGACAAGTACGACAGTGTTCCAGTTCTCGCCAATATCCAGTAATTTCGCACAGCCATTGAAGAGCAGCGTGACAACATTCCACAAGCCACAATCAACAGCCTGATCAACTCTATGCGAAAATGATGTGTCACGCTGCATTAGGCAAATGGTGTTCAGACCAGATGCTTACTGGTTTTGTGGTCCACGACCCTACTTTTTAAAATGTATCTGTGAACAACTGCTGCATATCTGTATTCCCAGTCATGTGAAATCCAAGGATTTGAGGCCAAATTTACTTCTTTAAATTGACGGATGTCTTTTTTACTGTAACTCAGTAAAATCTTTGAAATTGTTGCATGTTGCGTTTATATTTTTGTTCAATGTAATTATAAATATGGCATCAAAATGTTGATAATCTGATTTCCCCCTAGCTGATTATTTTCTGCAGCCTGCTCAGATCGTAGTGTAATGAAACAGGCAGACAGAGTGAGTGAGCTTGTCCTGTGGTGTTAGGTGAATCCCCAACCTTCATGCCCATAGCCCTGTGTGGCATCAATTGTGCCACCAAAGCATGCTGAAGTGGCTACAGTTAGTTTTGGTCATAAACATTATTTTGAGTCAATTCTATGAGGGGGGGAGCATGTTAATTTTTTCTGACACTGCAAAGGGAGAGTCATGTGAGGGGGGGTTCATAATGTTTTTAGGACAGCTTGAGTTGGGGATCAGCCCCTCCCCTCCAGTTAATTTCAATCGGTCCCTAAATTATTCAAATGTAAATCTGTGTGTGTGCAGAGATACACACTTGTTCCTCTCAGGTGGTCCTGGTGAAATCTGGTCCTTATTCCAGTAATCTGATGACATCGATTGGCCTATTTGGGAATTGAACAAGTGTACTGTACTTATTCTGAACTGTTTATGGAGGGAGCCAAGGACCAGAGAGCGAAACGAGGCAATCAGGCAGACTGAAGGAACACTTTACCAAACAGAACACAGAGCCAGGTAGAACATTGAGATGATGGAAGTAACACTGAATTAAAGTAGAATAATGTAGAGACTGACAAAAGGCTAAATTCAGACTAGGTTAACTTATTTTTATTTCACCAGTTTGCTGTAATAATATATTTTTAAAAATGCATACCTGAATGGATAGATGTAAACATGCAATACTTTACTGATAAATAACAAGTAATTCAGTGTCACACAGCAGAATATCCTATGGTAGAAAAATATGACAAAATATAAAATAAAGTGACAAAACTGACCCACGTTTCCTGTAATAATTGATAACATTATTTTGCATACATAAATGGATAAATATGTAATGAGTTATTGATCACTAAGAAATAATTCAATGTCACATAGCAGAATATGGTGAGGAAAATACAACAAAATATCAAATGAAAATGACAAAACGATCAAATAAAGTGTATATGCTCACAATATTATTCAGTGTAAAGGTTCATATTCAAAACCCAACACTGTTCATCCTCAACTATAACACTGGTGTCAAGCTTCAACGAGTTTTTTTCTGAACAGCTTGTTGACTTTTCCCTGAGCTTGTAGTGTGCAGCTAGTACATCTTTCTGAACACTGTACTTATTATTTGTAAAATGCTTCAACCCTCTGAACGCATCTCTAGAATAAACCCTCTCAAGTAGACCCACTGCTTAGTCATTTTCCGGTAAACTGCACTGATAACGCCAACCGTATAACTGAGGTACTGTAGCCAAGCAGCCTACTGGTTAAAGTGCATGGTGTCCTATTCTTGGTGGGTTTGGAATATGAAGGGCACTGTCCGGACTTGTTGTGCATGCTCTCCTCACTGAATAGACTGTATCCCGGTGGTTATTAATATTGTGATAATTCTCATTAAGGCTGCTATCCTACTTGAATTTTTTTGTAATGGATGAAAACATTTGGCCACAACATTCTAACCGGCGACACCGTCTCTAATCCTGCCTCGGGTCGCAAGTCTCACAGCTAATACGCGCGGAGAAAATTATTCATTTTTTGGCTCTGGGGAAGAGGCGTTCGATTCGGTCGCTCAGCCTCCTTCATTACACACAAACAAGTTCTGGTCGGGGTGATGGCTCTTCACCAAAAAATTGTCTGTTTCTCTCACGAACTGGTAGAATTGAACTTGGGCGCGAGGTCCTTCCGCACAATCATGTCCAGTAGGGCTTGTTTCTGGTAGGATTTAGCTCTGTTGTTCACCTCACTCTATGCGGGGTGATAAGAGACTTTATGAAGCCTCGACAACTGTACCATGGTGTGGCTGCCTTTACACGGAACCCAAACCGGCTGCGCGCGTGCGCCATCGTGCATAAATATATTCCCCCCCCCACCAAACGCGATCACAACATGCAGGTTAAAATATCAAAACAAAATCTGAACCAATTACATTAATTTGGGGACAGGTCGAAAAGCATTAAACATGTACGGCAATTTAGCTCGTTAGCTTGCACTTGCTAGCTAATTTGTCATATTTAGCTAGCGTGCTGTTGCTAGCTAATTTGTCCTGGGATATAAACATTGAGTTGTTATTTTACCTGAAATGCACAAGTTGCTCATATCCGCCAATTAATCCACACATAAAATGGTCAACTGAATCGTTTCTAGTCATCTCTCTTCCTTCCAGGCCTTTTCTTCTCTTGACTTTATATTGTGATTGGCAACTTTCATAAATTAGGTGCATTACTGCCACTGATCTCGGTTGTCTTTCAGTCACCCAGGTGAGCATAACCAATGAGTAGATGGCACGTGGGTACCTGCTTCTATAAACCAATGCGGAGATGGGAGAGGCAGGACTTGCAGCGCGATCTACGTCAAATAGAACTGATTTCTATTTTAGCCCTTGGCAACACAGACTCTCATTGGCGCATGGAGCAGTGTGGGTGCAATAATTGAATAACATATTTCTAAATTTATTTTGCAACACTCGCCATGGTGTAGTCAGCCTGTTACTAATGTCTGCATCAAGTGTAAATTAAAGTCATAATGTGCATAGTTTACATTAATTAAATCTCAACAATAAATGTCAGAAACATACCATTTTCCCCGTGCAAGCAGACATTCCGACGTACCCACATTTAACTATAATGTAGCCCACGCTTGTGTATTTCCTGTTATCGCTAAGGGCCTAGAAAACACGATGTCCAATCTATAGTTAATCTGTCTTTCCCTCAACACCTCACGGTATGTTATTTTATCTCGCTGTATACAGAACTAAACGTTGTTAGCCAATCACATACTGTGTTGTTACCAGTTCCCAGTTGCCAAAATCAGGCAACCAATAATTGTTGCGTCCACTGCTTTCAGTCGAATAGAGGTGCTATTCAGGCTCCTTAGGATGTCCCTTCACTCTAATAGAGCAGTTCATAGACTTTCCCAGAGGGTCTGTGCTATTCAGGCTCCTTAGGATGCTCCTTCAGTCGAATAGAGCAGTTAATAGACTTTCCCAGAGGGTCTGTGCTATTCGGGGTCCTTGGGATGTTCCTACCTCTAACAAGTATAAATGTAAAATGGTTAGGTTTAGTGTTAGTTTAGGGTAAGGAAGTCCCAAGGAATCCGGATAGCAGTGACCATTCATAGAGTGAGAGACTGGCACGATATTTGAGACCTCCACAGCGACACACATTCTTTTGTTTGATTTTTTTACAGCCAGCAGAAGCGATTTTCGAGTGTCTGCCATAGATAGTCTCCTTAGAGACGATGAAAATAATTACCAAGATGTCCTTGATCCAACTGAGGAGTAAGTAGGCTATATTAAGTTGTGATTATCGTTAGGAAATATTTAGGCCTACTGTGTTTATAAGCCCAATTTGATTTATTTGAAAAAATGTTTGTTGATAACGTATTGTCGAAAGCACGTAGGCAATATTATTTCCTGTGTCGACAGGGGAGTAGGCTAGTGTACATTTGACTTGTAAAAGACACAAACACATAATCTAATCAAAGTAATCAAAGATAAAAGTGTTGCTCCTATTGAAATGTAATTTGTTTTTAGTGTATTCTATTCTGTTGCATGAAAAATGTCACTTTTGCCTATTAGATCAATTTCAGTGTGCGCATGTCTGATTTGACTTGATCCATGTTCAGGTGAGGCCATTCCATGTCTTTATTGCTTCGTATGACAAGGCAGTTTGGTAGAAGGTGGTAGACCGTTTGAGGACGCTACAATCACCCCTGGAGGAGGTTCTTGGGACACTGCTATTTAAGTCTTGAGCAGAGGTTGACGAAAACATTCAAAGGGGGTGATGCCTATATTGCGTTCTATTTTGAAAACCAGGCAGATGTTGGAGTAGAGAATGAAATGGTGTAAACTGAACAGGTTGAACTTGGTGAGGACACTCTTAGAAAAAGCGCTTCCAAAGAACCGCTTTTGGTTTGAGTAGCAACCCTTTTGGTTCCCATGTAGAACCATCTGTGGAATGGAACACAAAATGGTTCTACCTAGGCACCAAAGGGGTTCTACCTGGAAACAAAAAGGGTTCTCCTATGGGGACAGCGGAAGAATCCTTTTAGGGTCTAGATGGCACCTTTTTTTCCTGAGCGTAGGCCTATATTACAGTGGTTTTCTATTTAAAAAATAAATAATGCAACAGGCCCTGTGCTTCTCGGGAGGATCACCAACTCAATATGACTAAAATGAGCAGTTCTAATTTGCACCGTTATGCAATTATTACGAGACTGGATACAAGTAGCTAATTCTGGCAACATATGTTCTAGCATTCATTTATCGAGGCAAGCAGATCAGAGATGTCAAGGTGGTACACAAGAGTATGCTACAGTATGTGTATAGTGTACATAACCACTACCAATAGACCTTTTTAAATAAGCATTTAGTCAACCAAATAATTACTCTGTAAAACACAGAATGCAGTTACTCTATTGAACTAGTAGGATGAAAGAATTGACACTCAGACAATTACAGTGTACATGAAATGCATTATACATTACGGAAAGTATAACTATCACCAATAGGTTAAAACAACGTGGTAACACGTGTCTTCAGTTCAGAATAGTCTCGAAGTGAAAATATGTGTCTAACACACATGAGCTTGATAGCAAGTTCTCAAAGTATGACCAAATTCACTGTCCTTTTAACCAAATTCAAGCAGAAATTCACACCGAACCCAACATTTATTTGCACTTTGCTAGTTATTACAAAATATAGGAAAACACAGCTAGATTAAAATCTAATCAACTCAATGTAAATGATAGGAGCGAATCCTTCTGTTGCTCCCTCTATCAGCTGCCTGCCAAACAAAATAACCCTCCGTGTAACAACAAATCCATAGCACTTACAGTACGATAAAATATACAGTTAAATTGGCTGTGGCTATAGATACTTTTGCACCTGTTTCCTCCAGCATCTTCACAGGGTCCTTTGCTGTTGTTCTGGGATTGATTTGCACTTTTCGCACCAAATTACTTTAATCTCCAGGAGACAGAACATGTCTCCTTCCTGAGTGGTATGTATGCCAGCTGCGTGGTGTTTATACTTGCGTACTATTGTTTGTACAGATGAACGTGGTACTTCAGGCGTTTGGACATTTCTCCCGAAGATGAACCAGATTGTGGAGGTCTACAATTTGTTTTCTGAGGTCTTAGCTGATTTCTTCTGATTTTCCCATGATGTCAAGCAAAAGCGGCACTGAGTTTGAATGCAGGCATTGAAATACATCCACAGGTCCACCTCCAATTGACTCAAATGATGTCAATTAGCCTATCAGAAGCTTCTAAAGTCATGACATAATTTTCTGGAAATTTCCAAGCTGTTTAAAGGCACAGTCAATTTAGTGTATGTAAATTTCTGCCCCACTGGAATTGTGATACAGTGAATTATAATTGAAATAATCTGTGTGTAAACAAATGTTGGAAAAATGACTTGTCGTGCACAAAGTAGATTTTCTAAACGACTTACCAAAACTATAGTTTGTTAACAAGAAATTTGTGGAGTGGTTGAAAAGCGAGTTTTAATGACTCCAACCTAAGTGTATGTAAACTTCCGACTTCAATTGCATACAAATTCATATCTCTTTACGAACTCTTGAACAATCCAAACATGACAATTTAATTCACACACCCCTCCTGGCGTCAGTGACCCCCGGACTTCCATGGGAACGCCTGCAAGTCAGGCGTATTATCACCTTCTCATCCTTCCACTACAGTGGTCATTTATGGAAAACAATTGAAAAATCATGCCAAATAGTGTCCCCCTGCAAGAACGGTTTTGGGGTTTCCAGGACTGCCGAAACAGTGAAAAAGATCACTGTCTGAAGATGCTTTTCTTTTTCAGGCCCCAGAGCCTGTAGGATGGGCGTTGTTGGCAGTTTGTAAATTATTTGGCCTGATATAAAGCCAGGGCAGTGGGTGGCGACATGCGCTTGTGACATTTGTTTGCAGACCGCCATAGTATCAAAGAAGAAGACCTCGTATGTAGTCGAACAAACGTTAGAAGAAGAAGATGGCAAGTGTTTATTTTTCTTTACCATATATTTGTCTTTATATAACAACATATTGTTAAATAGGGATAAATAATTGAAGATGTTTTGGGATTTAAATTGATAGCTAATGTTACTTTTTTACTTACATCAGCCTAGCTAACGTTAGCCAGGCAGTTTTGTTTAACTAACGTTAGCTAGCTAATTGTTTTTGATGATTTCAGTTTGTATGTCATGTTAGCTTGCACTTCAATGGCATCCCTTGAGGAGGTCTTATTTCATCTTTCCAACCAGGCGAAGTACTATGGCACCACTGATCTCGACAAGAGGCGCAACATTCGTAGAGAACAGAAATGCACTATTCTGGGTAGACGATTAATCGGAATGGCCAATTAATTAGGGCCGATTTCAAGTTTTCATAACAATCGGAAATCGTCCGATTTGCCAATTTTTATTTATTTATTTTCTTTCTCCCCACCTTTATTTAATCTTTTTAACTTGGCAAGTCAGTTAAGAACACATTCTTATTTTCAATGATGGCCTAGGAACGGTGGGTGAACTGCCTCATTCAGGGGCAGAAAGACAGATTTTCACCTTGTCAGCTCGGGGGACACAATCTTGCAACTTTACAGTTAACTAGTCCAACGCAATAACGACCTGCCTCTCTCTCGTTGCACTCCACAAGGAGACTGCCTGTTACGCAAATGCAGTAAGCCAAGGTAAGTTGCTAACTAGCATTAAACTTATCTTATAAAAAACAATCAATCATAATCACTAGTTAACTACACATGGTTGATGATATTACTAGATATTATCTAGCGTGTCCTGTGTTGCATATAATCTGACTGAGCATACACGCATACAAGTATCTAAGTATCTGACTGAGCGGTGGTAGGCAGAAGCAGGCACGTAAACATTAATTCAAACAGCACTTTTGTGCTTTTTGCTAGCAGCTCTTAGTTGTGTGTCAAGCATTGCGCTGTTTATGACTTCAAACCTATCAACTCCCAAGATGAGGCTGGTGTGACCGAACTGAAATGGCTGGCTAGTTAGTGCGCTAATAGCGTTTCAAACTTCACTTGCTCTGAGCCTTGGGGTGGTTGTTTCCCTTGCTCTGCATGGGTAACGCTTCGATGTGGTGGCTGTTGTCTGTTGTCGTGTTGCTGGTTCGAGCATACTGTTACACTGGCTATACTAAAGTGCCTATAAGAACATCCAATAGTCAAAGGTTAATGAAATACACATAGTTTTGAGGGAAATAGTCCTATAATAACTACAACCTAAAACTTCTTACCTGGGAATATTGAAGACTCATGTTAAAAGGAACCACCAGCTTTCATATGTTCTCATGTTTTGAGCAAGGAACTGAAACGTTAGCTTTCTTACATAGCACATATTGCACTTTTACGTTCTTCTCCAACACTTTGTTTTTGCATTATTTAAACCAAATTGAACATGTTTCATTATCTACTTGAGGATAAATTGATTTTATTGATGTATTATATGAAGTTAAAATAAGTGTTAATTCAGTATTGTTTTAATTGTCATTATTACAAATACATTTGTCATTTATTTTTAAAATCGGCCGATTAATCGGTATCAGCTTTTTTTTTTTGGTCCTCCATAAATCGGTATCGGTATCTGCGTTGAAAAATCATAATCGGTCGACCTCTAATTCAGGGTAACATTAAGCAGTTCGCATCTATTACATAACTGGAAGGATTTAGCTATGAACAGCCATTTTCCATCTAGGTAGTTGATCATCCAGAAGTTACTAATTATACATTTAGTTATATGACTGTCATATTGAGGTGTCTAGTTATAAGTTACCTCTGATCAATGCAATGGATAGGACTAAGCAATAATGGTCATTCCAACTGCCCTTAACTTGGTGTCTTTGCTAGACAGACACACAGACAAAGAGAGAGTAGGGAGAAATAAAGGGTGAGAATGAAAGAGGTGGGAAAAGAGTGAAAGACGGAGAGAAAGTCAGTTGTGCAAAATGACTTCGACTTGAGTACTACAACAACTCGTCTTCAAACTTGTTAGGCAATCACATGTACCTACGGGGGAAGGATGGCCAGCCACACAGGTGGGTGATTTTCACTGAGGAGGAGAAGGAACCCATGCTGACCGAGATGCATGTTGGCCATTTCTGAGCGAAGCGCATGATTGCCAAAATCAACATACACTTTTTTTGCATGGGATTGTCAAGGATGTGGACAGCTGGGCATGTGTAATAACAGTTTGTTCATCGATCACATTCTATTATATCTCAAATTTGTTATGATTTCAATGAATGTCATATCAGAGAGAACAGAATGTTTCAATTTGTCACCTTCTGCTTCAGTGAGTACCAGTCTAGCCTGATGGCGACCGATTATTTTACCAAGTGGGTAGAGGCAATACCCATTAAGGTCTGTAAAGGAAGAGAATGTACTTAACTCTACATTCCCTTCTGTAACCCATTCAAAAAGGCTGCTTGGAACCCAAAATGTATTTTCTTGTGTATGATACCCATCAAGGACCAGACTGGCGAGGCCACCTCCAAGGCGATGATGTCTTGTGTACTCTGGAACAAGGTACGGGTGTTATAGGTTATATTCTGTCACCAATGGTTTGTTGTAGTTTTTTTTTTTTTTACAATTCGATTTTGTTTTTCCCATGGTACTTAAAACCAGACATTTCAATATATTCCATTGTCAGTAGATATCCCTTTCCTACCCCCTCCTCCAGGTTTGGATGAACGGACCAACCACACCCTCGAGACTGCCATGGGCAAGGCCTTAACGTTTTCCAGGAATGGTGGCAGAACAACCTGAAGGTAATTCTCTTTGCACCCAACGTTAGCGTCCAGGCCTCCAGAGTACTCACCCTTTTGCCGACTGTACGGACGGGATCCGCAGCCGTTTACTGAGGTAAACAATGCATTTGCATATAAAAGTATTGCCTATACTGTAGTATGAAAAAATGTGTGATTGACTTAGTGTTTTTCTATTGCTTTTTGTATAGCATACTTTTGAGATCACCGATACTCCACCTGATGTGGTGGAAGTTGTCGAACCAGATCAGAACTCCTTCAAGGACCACCTTCAGGCACGGACTGAGAAGGATGTGGAGGTTTTTGACCAGGTCCAAATTATTGTCCGCTGTTCATTTATTTTCTGGCCTTCCAAGAGCTATATAAGAGATGCATTTGTAATAATATGAAATATAATTGCATTTATTTCTATTATCAGTCAAGGCGAGACTGAACATGGACAAGGCATATGAGAAAAAGGAGAGCCACCGGGGGAGAATCAAGGGGACCAAGTGCTTCGACATCCGGGCAAATGACTTAGCTTGGAAGAAGGACGAAAGGAAGGCGAGACCTGGGAAAGCTTGGTGCTCTTTCGCTCCTAGCTGGGCTCACCATCCGTTAAGGTGAATATAACATTTCAGGTGATAACTATTTCCAATTGCCTACTCGTGGTGGGTGGCATCACCATGCTGTCAGCAGTACCAACACTGGCCCAGTGGTTTCTCCAAATAGTAAATCAAGGTTAACCGCTGGGTCACGCTAAGTAACCACCACTTCCAGGTACGTACCGTTAAGGTGTAGGAACCCAGTGGTCATGACACCACCCTGGAGTTTCTCACAACTCATCTCTATCTTTTCCAGGGACAATCCCTTACCAACCCCACTGACATCAAAATGAGACAGGTATCCTTTCTTTTCTGTCTGCCGTTAACATTATTGCATGTCTAATCAAACATATAGTCAACCACAAGGGGGTAGTAATGAGCTATATATATTTTTTTTATCATAATAGAGAACTATTTTTTTTTTCAGTGTAGATAAGGCCATGCCTGTTTTAAAATGAAAACATGCCAGCCAGACAAGCCAGTGTATGAATCAAATGTATTTACATATGAATAGGGTGGAAATTAGCTGACTTTGTGATCTGTAAGGTAAGTAACAATGTGGTAATTGTAACAAATATGAAGTGGGGAAAAGTCAGGATCCTAGTCATGGCTTTTGTTTGTCAAATCCTGATTAAATATTTATATATATATATATATCTTTTTTTTAAATGTTTTATTTGACCTTTTATTTAAATGTCTATCAAATCTGTAAGCAATTGTGGCCTAAATCAATGACAAACAGCTGAAATGTTCAGGATCTGTGATCAAAACAGGCTGGGGTGTTTTTGGTTCCGTTTAGTCTAAGGATATGCAGTAAGAATGCAACTGCACTGAATTGAATAGTCTGATTCAATGGGATTCTCCTGAATAATAAATGTTTTTATCTGTTAAGCTGTTTTGTCTATGTTGATTTTCAAGAGCTTCTGTATCATGTTTTCTATTTGTATGGCAAACATGATAGCTGTTTTGACATTGTTTTATTAGGTCATCGAGCTTGTTGCTAGTGATGTAGTCCTCAACGGTACGTTTGATATTTTCCCCTCTTGTGAACAGCACCATGGTGTGGTCCCAAACTGCTTTAGTAAAAAGCGTGACCAATGCCTGTCTTCCTGTTATTTTCCAAAGATTAGACTTCCTGCAACCTACTTTAACTATACTGAACAAAAATATAAATGCAACAAGTGTTGCCCCCATGTTTCGTGAGCTGAAATACAAGATCCCATGTGATGTTCCATTGCACAAAAAAAAAACATGTTCTCCAATTTTGTGCACAAATTTGTTTACATCCTTGTTAGTGCGCATTGCTCCGTTGCCAAGGTAATCCATCCAGCTGACAGATGTGGCATAACAAGAAGCTGATTATACAGCATGATCATTACACAGGTGCACCTTGTGCTGGAGACAATAATAGACCACTCTGAAATGTGCAGTTTTGTAACACAACACAATGCCACAGAAGTTTTGAGGGAGCGTGCAATTGGCATGCTGACTGCAGGAATGTCCACCAGAGCTGTTGCCAGATAATTAAATGTTCATTTCTCTACTATAAGCCGCCTCCAGCGTTGTTTGAGAGAATTTGGCAGTGCATCCAACCGCAGACCATGTGTAACCACACCAGCCCAGGACCTCCACATCCGGCTTCTTCACCTGTGTGATTATCTGAGACGAGCCACCCAGACAGCTGATGAAACGGAGGAGTATTTCTGTCTGTAATGAAGACCTTTTGTGGGGAAAAGGGTGGGCCTGGGAGGTGGGTGAGCCTATTCCCTCCCAGGCCCACCCATGACTGCGCCCCTGCACAATCATGTAAAACCCATTGATTATGGCATCATTTTTCAAATTGAAATTGACTGATTTCCTTATGAACTGTGACTCAGTAAAATTGTTGCATGTTGTGTTTATATTTTTGTTCAGTATACATTTACATTTACATTTAAGTCATTTAGCAGACGCTCTTATCCAGAGCGACTTACAAATTGGTGCATTCACCTTATGACATCCAGTGGAACAACCACTTTACAATAGTGCATCTAAATATTTTAAGGGGGGGTGAGAAGGATTACTTTATCCTATCCTAGGTATTCCTTAAAGAGGTGGGGTTTCAGGTGTCTCCGGAAGGTGGTGATTGACTCCGCTGTCCTGGCGTCGTGAGGGAGTTTGTTCCACCATTGGGGAGCCAGAGCAGCGAACAGTTTTGACTGAGCTGAGCGGGAACTGTACTTCCTCAGTGGTAGGGAGGCGAGCAGGCCAGAGGTGGATGAACGCAGTGCCCTTATTTGGGTGTAGGGCCTGATCAGAGCCTGGAGGTACTGAGGTGCCGTTCCCCTCACAGCTCCGTAGGCAAGCACCATGGTCTTGTAGCGGATGCGAGCTTCAACTGGAAGCCAGTGGAGAGAGCGGAGGAGCGGGGTGACGTGAGAGAACTTGGGAAGGTTGAACACTAGACGGGCTGCGGCGTTCTGGATGAGTTGTAGGGGTTTAATGGCACAGGCAGGGAGCCCAGCCAACAGCGAGTTGCAGTAATCCAGACGGGAGATGACAAGTGCCTGGATTAGGACCTGCGCCGCTTCCTGTGTGAGGCAGGGTCGTACTCTGCGGATGTTGTAGAGCATGAACCTACAGGAACGGGCCACCGCCTTGATATTAGTTGAGAACGACAGTTTGTTGTCCAGGATCACGCCAAGGTTCTTAGCGCTCTGGGAGGAGGACACAATGGAGTTGTCAACCGTGATGGCGAGATCATGGAACGGGCAGTCCTTCCCCGGGAGGAAGAGCAGCTCCGTCTTGCCGAAGTTCAGCTTGAGGTGGTGATCCGTCATCCACACTGATATGTCTGCCAGACATGCAGAGATGCGATTCGCCACCTGGTCATCAGAAGGGGGAAAGGAGAAGATTAATTGTGTGTCGTCTGCATAGCAATGATAGGAGAGACCATGTGAGGTTATGACAGAGCCAAGTGACTTGGTGTATAGCGAGAATAGGAGAGGGCCTAGAACAGAGCCCTGGGGGACACCAGTGGTGAGAGCGCGTGGTGAGGAGACAGATTCTCGCCACGCCACCTGGTAGGAGCGACCTGTCAGGTAGGACGCAATCCAAGCGTGGGCCGCGCCGGAGATGCCCAACTCGGAGAGGGTGGAGAGGAGGATCTGATGGTTCACAGTATCGAAGGCAGCCGATAGGTCTAGAAGGATGAGAGCAGAGGAGAGAGAGTTAGCTTTAGCGGTGCGGAGCGCCTCCGTGATACAGAGAAGAGCAGTCTCAGTTGAATGACTAGTCTTGAAACCTGACTGATTTGGATCAAGAAGGTCATTCTGAGAGAGATAGCGGGAGAGCTGACCAAGGACGGCACGTTCAAGAGTTTTGGAGAGAAAAGAAAGAAGGGATACTGGTCTGTAGTTGTTGACATCGGAGGGATCGAGTGTAGGTTTTTTCAGAAGGGGTGCAACTCTCGCTCTCTTGAAGACGGAAGGGACGTAGCCAGCGGTCAGGGATAAGTTGATGAGCGAGGTGAGGTAAGGGAGAAGGTCTCCGGAAATGGTCTGGAGAAGAGAGGAGGGGATAGGGTCGAGCGGGCAGGTTGTTGGGCGGCCGGCCGTCACAAGACGCGAGATTTCATCTGGAGAGAGAGGGGAGAAAGAGGTCAAAGCACAGGGTAGGGCAGTGTGAGCAGAACCAGCGGTGTTGTTTGACTTAGCAAACGAGGATCGGATGTCGTCGATCTTCTTTTCAAAATGGTTGACGAAGTCATCTGCAGAGAGAGGAGGAGGGGGGAGGGGGAGGAGGATACAGGAGGGAGGAGAATGTGGCAAAGAGCTTCCTAGGGTTAGAGGCAGATGCTTGGAATTTAGAGTGGTAGAAAGTGGCTTTAGCAGCAGAGACAGAGGAGGAAAATGTAGAGAGGAGGGAGTGAAAGGATGCCAGGTCCGCAGGGAGGCGAGTTTTCCTCCATTTCCGCTCGGCCTTCCGGAGCCCTGTTCTGTGAGCTCGCATTGAGTCGTCAAGCCACGGAGCGGGAGGGGAGGACCGAGCCGGCCTGGAAGATAGGGGACATAGAGAGTCAAAGGATGCAGAAAGGGAGGAGAGGAGGGTTGAGGAGGCAGAATCAGGAGATAGGTTGGAGAAGGTTTGAGCAGAGGGAAGAGATGATAGGATGGAAGAGGAGAGAGTAGCGGGGGAGAGAGAGCGAAGGTTGGGACGGCGCGATACCATCCGAGTAGGGGCAGTGTGGGAAGTGTTGGATGAGAGCGAGAGGGAAAAGGATACAAGGTAGTGGTCGGAGACTTGGAGGGGAGTTGCAATGAGGTTAGTGGAAGAACAGCATCTAGTAAAGATGAGGTCGAGCGTATTGCCTGCCTTGTGAGTAGAGGGGGAAGGTGAGAGGGTGAGGTCAAAAGAGGAGAGGAGTGGAAAGAAGGAGGCAGAGAGGAATGAGTCAAAGGTAGACGTGGGGAGGTTAAAGTCGCCCAGAACTGTGAGAGGTGAGCCGTCCTCAGGAAAGGAGCTTATCAAGGCATCAAGCTCATTGATGAACTCTCCGAGGGGACCTGGAGGGCGATAAATGATAAGGATGTTAAGCTTGAAAGGGCTGGTAACTGTGACAGCATGAAATTCAAAGGAGGCGATAGACAGATGGGTAAGGGGAGAAAGAGAGAATGACCACATGGGAGAGATAAGGATCCCTATGCCACCACCCCGCTGACCAGAAGCTCTCGGGGTGTGCGAGAACACGTGGGCGGACGAAGAGAGAGCAGTAGGAGTAGCAGTGTTATCTGTGGTGATCCATGTTTCTGTCAGTGCCAAGAAGTCGAGGGACTGGAGGGAGGCATAGGCTGAGATGAACTCTGCCTTGTTGGCTGCAGATCGGCAGTTCCAGAGGCTACCGGAGACCTGGAACTCCACGTGGGTCGTGCGCGCTGGGACCACCAGATTAGGGTGGCAGCGGCCACGCGGTGTGGAGCGTTTGTATGGTCTGTGCAGAGAGGAGAGAACAGGGATAGACAGACACATAGTTGACAGGCTACAGAAGAGGCTACGCTAATGCAAGGAGATTGGAATGACAAGTGTATAGAATAGAAGTATAGAAGGATGACGTGAGGTCCGGGGATAAATAAGCTTTGCACACAATGTACAGTTTCCTCTTTTATATGACTGTCACTATTTAAATGTCTAAAGGAGCCCGGTGTGCGAAACAATGTGATGTGCCAACTACGATCTATCCTCACGTGTCTTTTAAAATGATGTCCACCGTGTAAGCTTAGTTTGTCCTAGGATGATGTGTCATGTTTGTCATTTATTATCATGTCTTGTCCCTGTGCTCCCTATTCTATTCGTTTCCCTCTGCTGGTCTTATTTGGTTCTTTCCCTCCTTCTATCCCTCTCTCTCCCCCTCCCTCTCTCACTCTCTCGCTCTCTCTTCTCTCTATCGTTCCGTTCCTGCTCCCAGCTGTTCCTATTCCCCTAATCATCATTTAGTCTTCCCACACCTGTTCCCGATCCTTTCCCCTGATTAGAGTCCCTATTTATTCCTTTGTGTTCCGTTCCTGTCCCGTCGGTTCCTTGTTTAGTATTCACCATGCTGTGATTGCGTTTCGCCCTGTCCTGTCGTGTTTTTGCTGTGATTGTGTATCGCCCTGTCCTGTCGTGTTTTTTGCCTTCATCAGATGCTGCGTGTGAGCAGGTGTCTCTGTCAACTACGGCCTGCGCCTACCCGAAGCGACCTGCAGTCTGTGGCCGCTTCTCCAGTTATTTCCCCTCTACAGACTAGAGGATTTCTGTTATTCCCTGTTTGGACTTAAATAAACTCTGTTTCTGTTAAGTCGCTTTTGGGTCCTCTTTCACCTGCATGACAGAAGGAACCGACCAAGGAATGGACCCAGTGACTTCAGACGCTCGTTACACTGCCGTCGAGATCCAAGGAGCCATGCTCGGCAGACACGAGCAGGAATTGTCTGCTGCTCGCCATGCCGTGGAGAACCTGGCCGCTCAGGTTTCCGACCTCTCTGGACAGTTCCAGAGTCTACGTCTCGTGCCACCTGTTACTTCCTGGCCTGCCGAGCCTCCAGAACCTAGGGTTAATAACCCACCTTGCTACTCCGGGCAGCCCACTGAGTGCCGCTCCTTTCTCACGCAGTGTGAGATTGTGTTCTCTCTCCAACCCAACACATACTCTAGAGAGAGAGCTCGGGTTGCTTACGTCATTTCACTCCTTACTGGCCGGGCTCGAGAATGGGGCACAGCTATCTGGGAGGCAAGGGCTGATTGCTCTAACAAGTTCCAGAACTTTAAAGAGGAGATGATTCGGGTTTTTGACCGTTCAGTTTTTGGTAGGGAGGCTTCTAGGGCCCTGGCTTCCTTATGCCAAGGTGAACGGTCCATAACGGATTATTCTATTGAGTTTCGCACTCTTGCTGCCTCTAGTGAGTGGAACGAGCCGGCGCTGCTCGCTCGTTTTCTGGAGGGACTCCACGCAGTGGTTAAGGATGAGATTCTCTCCCGGGAGGTTCCTTCAGATGTGGACTCTTTGATTGCTCTCGCCATCCGCATAGAACGACGGGTAGATCTTCGTCACCGGGCTCGTGGAAGAGAGCTCGCATCAACGGTGTTTTCCTGCTCCGCATCGCAACCATCTCCCTCCTCTGGCTCAGAGTCTGAGCCCATGCAGCTGGGAGGGATTCGCATCTCGACTAAGGAGAGGGAACGGAGGATCACCAACCGCCTGTGCCTCTATTGCGGAGTTGCTGGACATTTTGTTAATTCATGTCCAGTAAAAGCCAGAGCTCATCTGTAAGCGGAGGGCTACAGGTGAGCGCAACTACTCAAGTCTCTCCATCAAAATCCTGTACTACTTTGTCGGTCCATCTACGCTGGACCGGTTCGGGTGCTACATGTAGTGCCTTGATAGACTCTGGGGCTGAGGGTTGTTTCATGGACGAAGCATGGGTTCGGAAACATGACATTCCTTTCAGAGAGTTAGATAAGCCTACGCCCATGTTCGCCTTAGATGGTAGTCATCTTCCCAGTATCAGATTTGAGACACTACCTTTAACCCTCACAGTATCTGGTAACCACAGTGAGACTATTTCTTTTTTGATTTTTCGTTCACCGTTTACACCTGTTGTTTTGGGTCATCCCTGGCTAGTATGTCATAATCCTTCTATTAATTGGTCTAGTAATTCTATCCTATCCTGGAACGTTTCTTGTCATGTGAAGTGTTTAATGTCTGCCATCCCTCCCGTTTCTTCTGTCCCTACTTCTCAGGAGGAACCTGGCGATTTGACAGGAGTGCCGGAGGAATATCATGATCTGCGCACGGTCTTCAGTCGGTCCCGAGCCAACTCCCTTCCTCCTCACCGGTCGTATGATTGTAGTATTGATCTCCTTCCGGGGACCACTCCTCCTCGAGGTAGACTATACTCTCTGTCGGCTCCCGAACGTAAGGCTCTCGAGGATTATTTGTCTGTGTCTCTTGACGCCGGTACCATAGTGCCTTCTTCTTCTCCGGCCGGGGCGGGGTTCTTTTTGTTAAGAAGAAGGACGGTACTCTGCGCCCCTGCGTGGATTATCGAGGGCTGAATGACATAACGGTTAAGAATCGTTATCCGCTTCCCCTTATGTCATCAGCCTTCGAGATTCTGCAGGGAGCCAGGTGCTTTACTAAGTTGGACCTTCGTAACGCTTACCATCTCGTGCGCATCAGAGAGGGGGACGAGTGGAAAACGGCGTTTAACACTCCGTTAGGGCATTTTGAGTACCGGGTTCTGCCGTTCGGTCTCGCCAATGCGCCAGCTGTTTTTCAGGCATTAGTTAATGATGTTCTGAGAGACATGCTGAACATTTTTGTTTTTGTCTATCTTGACGATATCCTGATTTTTTCTCCGTCACTCGAGATTCATGTTCAGCACGTTCGACGTGTTCTACAGCGCCTTTTAGAGAATTGTCTCTACGTAAAGGCTGAGAAGTGCTCTTTTCATGTCTCCTCCGTTACTTTTCTCGGTTCCGTTATTTCCGCTGAAGGCATTCAGATGGATTCCGCTAAGGTCCAAGCTGTCAGTGATTGGCCCGTTCCAAGGTCACGTGTCGAGTTGCAGCGCTTTTAGGTTTCGCTAATTTCTATCGGCGTTTCATTCGTAATTTCGGTCAAGTTGCTGCCCCTCTCACAGCTCTTACTTCTGTCAAGACGTGTTTTAAGTGGTCCGGTTCCGCCCAGGGAGCTTTTGATCTTCTAAAAGAACGTTTTACGTCCGCTCCTATCCTCGTTACTCCTGACGTCACTAGACAATTCATTGTCGAGGTTGACGCTTCAGAGGTAGGCGTGGGAGCCATTCTATCCCAGCGCTTCCAGTCTGACGATAAGGTTCATCCTTGCGCTTATTTTTCTCATCGCCTGTCGCCATCTGAGCGCAACTATGATGTGGGTAACCGTGAACTGCTCGCCATCCGCTTAGCCCTAGGCGAATGGCGACAGTGGTTGGAGGGGGCGACCGTTCCTTTTGTCGTTTGGACAGACCATAAGAACCTTGAGTACATCCGTTCTGCCAAACGACTTAATGCCCGTCAAGCTCGTTGGGCGTTGTTTTTCGCTCGTTTCGAGTTTGTGATTTCTTACCGTCCGGGTAGCAAGAACACCAAGCCTGATGCCTTATCCCGTCTGTTTAGTTCTTCTGTGGCTTCTACTGATCCCGAGGGGATTCTTCCTTATGGGCGTGTTGTCGGGTTAACAGTCTGGGGAATTGAAAGACAGGTTAAGCAAGCACTCACGCACACTGCGTCGCCGCGCGCTTGTCCTAGTAACCTCCTTTTCGTTCCTGTTTCCACTCGTCTGGCTGTTCTTCAGTGGGCTCACTCTGCCAAGTTAGCTGGTCATCCCGGTGTTCGAGGCACTCTTGCGTCTATTCGCCAGCGCTTTTGGTGGCCGACTCAGGAGCGTGACACGCGCCGTTTCGTGGCTGCTTGTTCGGACTGCGCGCAGACTAAGTCGGGTAACTCTCCTCCTGCCGGTCGTCTCAGACCGCTCCCCATTCCTTCTCGACCATGGTCTCACATTGCCTTAGACTTCATTACCGGTCTGCCTTTGTCTGCGGGGAAGACTGTGATTCTGACGGTTGTCGATAGGTTCTCTAAGGCGGCACATTTCATTCCCCTCGCTAAACTTCCTTCCGCTAAGGAGACGGCACAAATCATTATTGAGAATGTATTCAGAATTCATGGCCTCCCGTTAGACGCCGTTTCAGACAGAGGCCCGCAATTCACGTCACAGTTTTGGAGGGAGTTCTGTCGTTTGATTGGTGCGTCCGTCAGTCTCTCTTCCGGGTTTCATCCCCAGTCTAACGGTCAAGCAGAGAGGGCCAATCAGACGATTGGTCGCATACTACGCAGCCTTTCTTTCAGAAACCCTGCGTCTTGGGCAGAACAGCTCCCCTGGGCAGAATACGCTCACAATTCGCTTCCTTCGTCTGCTACCGGGTTATCTCCGTTTCAGAGTAGTCTGGGTTACCAGCCTCCTCTGTTCTCATCCCAGCTTGCCGAGTCCAGCGTTCCCTCCGCTCAAGCGTTTGTCCAACGTTGTGAGCGCACCTGGAGGAGGGTGAGGTCTGCACTTTGCCGTTACAGGGCACAGACGGTGAGAGCCGCCAATAAACGCAGGATTAAGAGTCCAAGGTATTGTTGCGGCCAGAGAGTGTGGCTTTCCACTCGCAACCTTCCTCTTACGACAGCTTCTCGTAAGTTGACTCCGCGGTTCATTGGTCCGTTCCGTGTCTCCCAGGTCGTCAATCCTGTCGCTGTGCGACTGCTTCTTCCGCGACATCTTCGTCGCGTCCATCCTGTCTTCCATGTCTCCTGTGTTAAGCCCTTTCTTCGCACCCCGTTCGTCTTCCCTCCCCCTCCCGTCCTTGTCGAGAGCGCACCTATTTACAAGGTACATAAGATCATGGACATGCGTTCTCGGGGACGGGGTCACCAATACTTAGTGGATTGGGAGGGTTACGGTCCTGAGGAGAGGAGTTGGGTTCCGTCTCGGGACGTGCTGGACCGTTCACTCATCGATGATTTCCTCCGTTGCCGCCAGGATTCCTCCTCGAGTGCGCCAGGAGGCGCTCGGTGAGTGGGGGGTACTGTCATGTTTGTCATTTATTATCATGTCTTGTCCCTGTGCTCCCTATTCTATTCGTTTCCCTCTGCTGGTCTTATTTGGTTCTTTCCCTCCTTCTATCCCTCTCTCTCCCCCTCCCTCTCTCACTCTCTCGCTCTCTCTTCTCTCTATCGTTCCGTTCCTGCTCCCAGCTGTTCCTATTCCCCTAATCATCATTTAGTCTTCCCACACCTGTTCCCGATCCTTTCCCCTGATTAGAGTCCCTATTTATTCCTTTGTGTTCCGTTCCTGTCCCGTCGGTTCCTTGTTTAGTATTCACCATGCTGTGATTGCGTTTCGCCCTGTCCTGTCGTGTTTTTGCTGTGATTGTGTATCGCCCTGTCCTGTCATGTTTTTTGCCTTCATCAGATGCTGCGTGTGAGCAGGTGTCTCTGTCAACTACGGCCTGCGCCTACCCGAAGCGACCTGCAGTCTGTGGCCGCTTCTCCAGTTATTTCCCCTCTACAGACTAGAGGATTTCTGTTATTCCCTGTTTGGACTTAAATAAACTCTGTTTCTGTTAAGTCGCTTTTGGGTCCTCTTTCACCTGCATGACATGATGTTTCCAACTGAATTCTTTCCATAACCTCCAATCAGAACTAGTTTTGTGTCTTTTATGATGACATCTGACAGAGAAATAGCATCATTAATGGACAGAATACAGAATACAAAGATCCCTTAGTTATATGAATAAAGCTCTGCAACAAAATCAGTAGATACTCACCCTCATCTGTGGTTAAAGATGCCTTCAAGCAAAGGAATTGGTTCCCTCAATGGAGGCTGCTGAGGGGAGGACGGCTCATAATAATGTCTGGAATAGAGTGAATGGAATGGGATCAAACACATGGAAATAGATTCCTTAGTTATATGATTTAGTATAAAGCTCTCCAACAGAATCAGTAGATACTCAGAAGATACTCACCTGCCTCCCCAGTTGCAGCGATGGGACAAGACTGTAACGACAAATTGGATATCACGAAATTAGGGAGAAAAAGGTGTACAAATGAATTATGATGATACCATCATCTGCGGTTAAAGATGCCTTCAAGCAAAGGAATTATTTCACTCAATGGAGGCTGGTGAGGGGAGGACGGCTCATAATAAAGGCTGGAATGGATTGGCTATATTTGATCTCATAAATGTTTTTGTAATAATCGGCATCATTGCAATAGAAGTCAGATCTAGTTTAAGTAGAAGCAAAGTGTCACTGGCCTGATAATGTGGCCCGTGACACTTTGCATCTTGAAAGTCCAATATTGTGAAGACTTGACAGCTGACATGCAAAACACTTTGGACTGTAACAACACTGGTCTTAATGTAAAAAATACCAACATTTCGTTTTTTGAGTGGATTTAACCCTTTAAGGTGAATGCTCTAACTGTATCCCATGCTGATTAAGAGTTTCTGATAAATGACTAAAATATAAATAGCCCCAGTATTGATTGCGGAATGCAGATCATTTTCTCTTTACAATTAACAATGACACATACTGGCCCTCTGCACGCTCAAGTGGTAGAACTGATGTAGCACATATTTGACACAAATGTTATGATAAAGTAGAACAGATATTGTGTAGTAGTTTGTCTGCACAGAAATGTCTGCATTTATTTTTTTTCTCTATTTTTTTTCTCTAACTCATTTTCCAACTGGTTTCGGGGGACCATTGTTTGGGAATTGTGTAAATCACAGAAATAGAATATCATTATTTATGGTGGATGTGCATAGATTTGAGAGAAATCCATCTTTAAGTTTCTTGCTGAATGTTGGACTTATATGGCAGAGGTTTTCCTTATGAGCCTTTCTCCTGGGATTCTTATTGCGCTTATTTATATAATTCATAACTATATTTTCTTTCACAAAATTGCGTCAAACTATTGCGAAGTAAATCAAATCGACAAAAACAACACAGGCTTCAAAGTGGAGTCTTTCATCTCAATGTGTACACAAAGAAGCAGAACAACACACTCTGTCATGTTTTGTCATTAATTATCATGTCTTGTCCCTGTGCTTCCCCTTTTATTCGTTTCCCTCTGCTGGTCTTATTAGGTTCTTTCCCTCTTTCTATCCCTCTCTCTCCCCCTCCCTCTCTCACTCTCTCGCTCTCTCTTCTCTCTATCGTTCCGTTCCTGCTCCCAGCTGTTCCTATTCCCCTAATCATCATTTAGTCTTCCCACACCTGTTCCCGATCCTTTTCCCTGATTAGAGTCCCTATTTCTCTCCTTGTTTGCCGTACCTGCCCTGTCGGATCCTCATCTATAATTCACCGTGCTGTGTCTATGTTTTGCCCTGTCGTGTTGTGTTTCCCTCAGATGCTGCGTGGTGAGCAGGTGTCTGAGTCTGCTAGGTTCAAGTGCCTTCCCGAGGCAACCTGCAGTTCTCGATCAAGTCTCCAGTCTGTTCTCGTCTTAACGAGTAGTATTATGCTTTTTGTTTTGTAAAGTTTCTTACTGGATTAAAAGCTCTGTTTTCGCCAAGTCGCTTTTGGGTCCTCATTCACCTGCATAACACACTCACCTTGTCACACGGAAGCCATCTTCTCCAAATCACAGACAAGGAGCTCATTATGTTTTCAGCATTGTGATGAAGTATCCCACTCTCTAATCCCTAATCTACATTTGTTGTCTTGTCGCAGCAACTTCCGGTTATGATTTTCTGACTTAAAAAAAGGAACAGAAGGACACACACACAGTTATAGGCACAAACGTACAAAGTACACACACACACACACTTCTCCCCAATCACATGACTTCATATCAACCCCTACACTTTGCGGTTTCTATCATCATGAACACCAAAGGTGCATGTAAAGCATTTTCACTCTCACTTCGCCTCTGATCATAAATCTATGCGCTATGATAAATTACTTTGTTGTTTTCATTTGTAGACAATTGTTTTATTAAGTAGAAGTAGTGTACTATTCATTTTCTTTCATTTGAGATCATTGTTTTCTTGAACAGAGTGCACTCTGCATGTACAGTGCATTCGGAAAGTATTCAGACCCCTTGACCTTTTCCACATTTTGTTACATTGCAGCCTTATTCTAAAATGGATGAAATAATTGTTTCCCTCATCAATCTACACACCATAGCACATAATGACAAAACAGAAATACCTTATTTACATAAGTATTCAGACCCTTTGCTACGAGACTCGACATTGAGCTCAGGTGCATCCTGTTTCCATTCTACAACTTGATTGGAGTCCACCTGTGGTAAATTCAATTGATTGGACATGATTTGTAAAGGTACACACCTATCTATATAAGGTCCAACAGTTGACAGTGCATGTCAGAGCAAAACCCAAACCAGGAGGTCGAAGGAATTGTCCGTAGAGCTCAGAGACAGGATTATGTCGAGGCACAGATCTACCCAAATATTTCTGCAGCATTGAAGGTCCCCAAGAACACAGTGGTCTCCATCATTCTAAAATGGAAGACGTTTGGAACCACCAAGACTCTTCCTAGAGCTGGCCGCCCGGCCAAACTGAGCAATCGGGGGAGAAGGGCCTTGGTCAGGGAGGTGATCAAGACCTGATGGTCACTCTGACAGAGCTCCAGAGTTCCTCTGTAGAGATGGGAAAACTCTCCAGAAGGACAACCATCTCTGCTGTACTCCACCAATCAGGCCTGATTGGTAGTGGCCAGACGGAAGCCACTCCTCAGCCTGCTTGGAGTTTGCCAAAAGGCACCAAAAGGACTCTCAGACCATGAGAAACAAGATTCTCTGAATGCCTGAATGACGAGCGTCACGTCTGGAGAAACCTGGCACCATCCCTACGGTGAAGCATGGTGGTGGCAGCATCACACTGTGGGGATGTTTTTCAGGGACTGGGAGACTAGTCAGGATTGAGGGAAAGCTGAACGGAGCAAAGTACTGAGAGATCTTTGATGAAAACCTGCTCCTGGGCGCTCAGGACCTCAGACTGGGGCAAAGGTTCACCTTCCAACAGGACAACAACCCTAAGCACACAGCAATCTTTCAACACTGGAATGGCTTTGGGACAAGTCTGTCCTTGTTATTCTGTCTCTCACTGTTCAAATAAACCTACCATTAAAATTATAGACTGATAATTTCTTTGTCAGTGGGCAAACATACAAAATCAGCAGGGGATCAAATACTTTTTCCCCTCACTGTACACTTAGGTTGGAGTCATTAAAACTCGCTTTTAAACCACTACACAAATTTCTTGTTAACCTGTTACTCCTACCACCTACTTTTTCGAAGATTCTGTTATAAATCACACAACATTTCAGTGCCCTGCTGCTCATGCCAGGAATATAGTATATGCATATGATTAGTATGTGTGGATAGAAAACACTCAGACGTTTATAAAACTGGTTAAATCACGGCTGTGACTATAACAGAACGTGCGTTTCATCGAAAAGCGCAGGAAAATCTGATCACTGAAAATTGGAAAATATATCAATGCGCCACTTGCATGTATTGTCTATGGGAAAGCAAATTACCTGGAGCCGAGATTGCAATTCCTACAGCTTCCACACGATGTCAACAGTCTTGTCATTTGCCTAGGCTTTGTTTCTTGGTCAAACGAAGAAGAGACAGCCCATTTCTTCAGGTCTCCGACCAGATATTTTGGTTGAGATTTACCCGGACATTATTTCCAGACGTACAGCTATAGAATACACATCGCCTCGTGATCAATTTGATCGCTTATTAACGTTTACTAATACCTAAAGTTGCATTACAAAAGTATTTTGAAGTGTTTTGTGAAAGTTTATCGTTGACTTTTTTAATTTAAAAAAAATGACGTTACGTTATAAGACGCTATTTTTTTCCGTTGATCACACAGTCTTCATAGATCGATATCTAGGCTATATATGGACCGATTTAATCGGGAAAAAAAGACCCAATAGTAATTATGGGCCATCTAGGAGTGCCAACAAAGAAGATGGTCAAAAAGGTAATGAATGTTTTATATTTTATTTGTGCGTTTTGTGTAGCGCCGACTATGCTAATTATTTTGTTTACGTCCCCTGCGGGTCTTTTGGGGTGTTACATGCTATCAGATAATAGCTTCTCATGCTTTCGCCGAAAAGCATTTAAAAAATCGGACTTGTTGCCTGGATTCACAACGAGTGTGGCTTTAATTCAATACCCTGCATGTGTATTTTAATGAACGTTTGAGTTTTAATGAGTGCTATTAGCATTTAGCGTAGCGCATTTGCATTTCCAGATGTCTAGATGGGACGCCTGCGTGTTCAGGTAGGAGCAAGAGGTTAACAAACTATAGTTTTGGCAAGTCGGTAGGACATCTACTTTGTGCATAGCACAAGTCATTTTTCCAACAATGGTTTACAGACAGATTATTTCACTTAGAATTCACTGTATACATAATTCCAGTGGGTCAGAAGTTTACATACACTAAGTTGACTGTACCTTTAAACAGCTTGGAAAATTCCAGAAAATGATGTCATGGCTTTAGAAGCTTCTGATAGGCCAATTGACATAATTTGAGTCAATTGGAGGTGTACCTGTGGATGTATTTCAAGGCCTACCTTCAAACTCAGCGCCTCTTTGCTTGACATCATGGGAAAATCCAAAGAAGTCAGCCAAGACCTCAGAAAAAAAATTGAAGACCTCCACAAGTCTGGTTCATCCTCGGTGAGCAATTTCCAAATGCCTGAAGATACCACGTTCATCTGTACAAACAATAGCACGCAAGTATAAACACCATGGAACCATGAACTGTTTGGCCATAATGACCATTGTTATGTTTGGAGGAAAAAGGGTGAGGCTTGCAAGTCGAAGAACACCATCCCAACCGTGAAGCACGGGGGTGGAAGCATCATGTTGTGGGGGTGCTTTGCTGCAGGATGGACTGGTGTACTTCACAAAATAGATGTCATCGTGAGGAAGGAAAATTATGTGGATATATTGAAGCATTATCTCAAGACATCAGTCAGGAAGTTAAAGCTTGGTCGCAAATGGGTCTTCCAAATGGACAATGACCCCAAGAATACTTCCATAGTTGTGCCAAAATGGCTTAAGGACAACAAAGTCAAGGTATTGGAGTGGCCATCACAAAGCCCTGACCTCAATCCCATAGAACATTTCTGGGCAGAACTGAAAAAGAGTGTGGGAGCAAGGAGGCCTATAAACCTGACTCAGTTTCACCAGTTCTGTCAGGAGGAATGAGCCAAAATTCACCCAACTTATTGTGGGAAGCTTGTGGAAGGCTACCCGAAACATTTGACCCAAGTAAAACAATTTAAAGGCAATGCTACCAAATACTAATTGAGTGTATGTAAACTTCTGACCCACTGGGAATGTGATGAAAGAAGTAAAAGCTGAAATAAATAATTATTTCTACTATTATTCTGACATTTCAGATTCTTAAAGTAAAGTGGGGATCCTAACTGACTTAAGACAGGGAATTTTTACTAGGATTAAATGTCAGGAATTGTGAAAAACTGTGTTTAAATGTATTTGGCTAAGGTGTATGTAGACTTCCGACTTCAACTGTATGATTCAGAGACAGTTGTATGAGGCTGTGCTGCTTGTGTTAGTAAGTAACTACACTTTCAATTTGAGCCTCTTAGTTTCATCATGCTCTATGTCCTACATCTAAAATAAATACTCTTGTATTTCTGGCTCATTTTCAAATTATGGTTTTATAGATTTAAGTCTGGCAAAATAGAGATTGTAGTATGATATCAGGTATTATCATGCTGGTCTTTGCTGGACACGCATTTGAACTGTTGAACAGAGTTGGTCTCAGCGTGTAAAAGAGGATACTGTTCTTAAATAGTTTTGGTAAAATAATAGCTTGAAACATTTCATGTTTACACAGGCAGCTCAGTTCTGATCTTTTGACACTTATTTGGTATATCTGATTCATATCTGATCTTTTCCCAATGTGTAAACGGAAAGAAAACACATGGAATCTGGTCTTATGAGTTCTGATTCATACCATAGACGTGTTTGTACATGTAGTATACATTTTAGGCACATGACCTGCCATCACCAAGACTACCACACCAAATTTGGATAGGAACAGCGAAATAAAATTAGCATTGCATCTGCGTGCTATTTCAGAGAATATGTCAGTGTGAATGCGTTAATCTGATATGGGTGTCAGAACAGTACAGGGGGAAAAAGTTGTACATGAAGTAAAAACCTTAGGATGGCTGTGTAAACACAGCCTATGAAAGAAACCCCTAGACTTGTGCGGAGGTGAACGAAGCACAGGCGTGCTCATGTCACTTACTCACTCATCCCTGTTGCGCATAGGGCAAGGTCCACACCTTCAACCTTCGAACTGGGTGCTCGACGAACTCTCATTTTGACAGCATGCATGTAGGCCGATAGGATACATTCAATATTTGACTTCAAAAGATCTTATTTGGACATTTCAAAACCAAAGTGTATTGCCATAAAAACACAATAATTGATAACATATTCATGTTCATCTTTTTAATTTGGGTTACTTAAGTATTTCTCTTTGCATAGAAGTCAAAAACAGAAAAGAAAAGGAAACGGGGATATTTAACTTTTCATCAATTTCACTAAATGTGGCATCTTGTGGTTAGAAAATGTTGCATCTCTTGTGAAGATAGATTGAACCATGGATTAGGCCTAACATTCAAGCCCAACCTCTAATCTGATGGTAGCTGGGCTGTATTAGCTATGATGTAGTTGTGTTTTCCTTGTATAGAAATGAAAACAAATACATTGAACTACACCAAATGTTGCATAGTTAAAAAAAATATTGCCTCTTTTGTGAAATGACATGATCCATCCACGAAGAAGAAGAAGAAATTAATATCTTAATTGTTGCTTGCTGGGCTCTAACTGAGCTGTAAATAGGCTGTCTAGCTGTGCTATAGATGTCTTGTATAGCTGTGCCATCTCCCTTGTGCTGCTCAGGGCTTGACGGTCAGCTGGGCCTGACCGTACACCTGCCTGAGTGCAGCACAGTCCAGACTGGCCATCAGCTTGGTGGGTCCCTCCCTTCGCGGGGTAAAACTCTCTGTCCAATTCAGGGACGAGCCAGCCAGGATCAGACTGGAATACACACATATACACACATGAGTATGCACACACACACACACACACACACACACACACACACACACACACACACACACACACACACACACACACACACACACACACACACACACACACACACACACACACACACACACACACACACACACACACACACACACACACACACAGGTATCACTCTGCTCACCTGTAATGTTTATACTTGGGTGGCATGACTCCTGGCCCCTCCACGCGAATGTACACATCCTCCAGGTTGAACTTGAACGGGTTGGTGAACTCCACAGTCGCAAACATCTCCTCACTTACCTTAGCCAGACCAGACACCTACAGAGAGGAGGGGGATGAGAGTTGGTCCTGATCCTGTCTGTGAAGACCCAGCAAGGATCGATACATTGAGCATATTTGGAAAATACTTTGCATTCTATACCAGGGATGTCAAACTCATTTAGCAGAATTCAGTCTTTATTCGGTCTTCAACGCGGTCCGGAGAGCTGCACTGAAACATGGTTATATTTCCTCGCAGTCCAAAATTAGACCCAAATAGTCCGCTATGAATTTTTCAGGGCTCCCTGACTGTCTAGCTTTCATTTAGCTGATTATTAGCAACGCTGAACACAGTCAAGATATTATATGAATGCAGATCCATTATAATTTCTACAATTTCGATTTGGTTTTTGTCATTTTAAAGTATATTGAGCCCCCCCCCCAACACCCACCCCCACCCCCACCCCAAAACAAAACATAACAAACGTGCCGGATTGGACCCCTTGGGGGGGGGGGGGCGTATGTTTGACACCCCTGCTCTATAGAGTACAAATTGATTTGTTTCAGGCTGTGTGCATATTACCACTCCTAAAAACATGACCTCTGACCTGGACAGAGAGCTTGGGGTTGTGAAGAGTGACGACCCTCATGGCGGTGACAATCTGACCCGTCTCCTTGACCTTCCCAGTGGCAATGAAGTGGAGGTTGGCCTGCTCCACCAGCTTTCTCATGTAGTCCTGGGAACGCACCTGGATCACCTTCTTCTCAGCTGTGGACACACAGAGATGACTTTCTCAGGAAATGCTTTGTCTCCTTGAGTTTTACTTTCATTTTCATGTAATTTGTCGGGTCTTTTGCTTTAGAAATGTTGGAGAGCAACTGGCTTGCCACTAGTAACTAGAATATTGATCTTACAAGAACCCACCAACCAACACACACCACCCCTCCTCCCCCACCTGCCCACCTTTCATGGGATCCAATGTCACTTTAGGGGTCTTGAAGAGGAACTCAGAGCTGGTGACTCCTGTGTAATACACCACGTTGCCACTGACATACATCTCCCCGGTGCGAGACTGGCCACTCTTGTTGTTGAACTCCAGCTTCAGCTCGAAGTCATCCCCCACCCTCACCTCGATCAGGGGCATGTTCAGCTCCACGTCAGCCTCTGGAAGGGTGACCTTCTCACGCTGACAACCGTACTCCTCTGCCTTCTCCAGAACCGTGCGCTCCTCGGGGCTACCTGTGGATGTGGGAGACCACAGATATGGTTTGTTTCAGAAGTAGTCCCCATGCAGAATCTGGGTTTTTCGAGTGGTCGTACCTTGTTCACACAGAGACAAAACCCTTCTTTCAACATTGAAATCAAATCAAATGTTATTTGTCACATGCGCCGAATACAACAGATGCCGTAGACCTCACAGTGAAATGCTTACTTGCAAGCCCTTAATCAACAATGCCGTTTTTAATGCAGTTTACATTCACATGTGAATTTGAGTTATAGATCTGTCATTCTCACTGAAAGCAAGTCCAAGAAATGTTAGATTTGTTCTGAGCCCTATTTATCTGCTGCCCGTGCTTAAGTTTCATCTTTGTGTCGTTTACTTTCAGTTCTGTACACCAGCTTCAAACAGCTGAAAATGCCGCTGTTTAGATGGGACAATGACTCTCGGCATGATACTTGCTTGTTTTGTCACGTGCACTGAAATCAGGCGAAACTATTAGAATTTTAGCCAGCAGGAAATGCTGGAGTGATTTCTGCATAGGTCATTTTTCATCTGTGTCTGGGAAAGTGTCCCTTTAGGCTTTTTGCTCAGCGACGCTCCCTCCTCCCTCCTCTCTTACCTTCGGGGAACTTGTACTGGTCAGTGATGTCACGCCGGGTGTCCTGGCCGGGAGCTTTGGTCACCACCATCCTACCAACATGGCTGCTGTTGACTTTGACCGGCTCCAGGGTCCCGTCTCGGGGGTTCCGCGAGTAGAACACCACATCACTGTTCACCTATAGGGAGAGAAATGGGACACATTCATCATGGAAAATTCCAGTAATTGTCTATTGATATGTTTAGTCATATATAAGTCATATATACTAGTAATACCAAAACACATGTGCTGGTACCGTATGTTCACGACTACAATTGAGCTCACTGATTCAAACTGATGCAAACAAAAATGGACTGTCTTGGAAAGTGACCAATAAGGGCTTGTAACATTTTGTATACCGTCCTGTGCCGTTGGTGTTTTGCGCCACTAGGATGGCTCATTGTTGTCGTATTTACCTCAGCAAACACGAAAGGTGCGTCGAACGGGAAGCAGATCTGGCCATGTTTGATGGCCTGGACAGACGCAGGGCCACACCTGTACATCCCTGTATACAATGAAAGACACATTAGGACTTAGTAATATCCCAAATAATGATATAATATAGTAACTACACAGCATATACATTTCATAACATGGTTATGTAAAAAATTATAACATGGTCAGTTAAATTGTGTGTTTGTGTGTGTGTTTCTGTGTGTGTGTGTTTGTTTCGGCGTATGTGTGTGTTTCTGTGTCTGTGTGCGTGTGCGTGTTGCTGCGTATGTGTGCGCGTGTGTGAGCGCTTGTGCATGTTTCTACAGTATATGTGTGTGTGTGTGTGTGCGTACATGCTTGTGTGTATGAACACCTCACCATCACTGGTCTCTTGGGGCGTAGCATCCACAGCCTGCCAGCCCCCAAACCCTTGAGGAAGGTCTGGCCTGCTCATGTAGCACTCGTTCCAGCAATGGTAGTTCCTACGGCAACACATCCATTCCATTATTTGACATTACCATAAAGCATTCTAAATGCAGTCTCTCCACTCATGAATTGTATTTTTAAATGCTCAAATCAAATCAAATCAGTAAGTTATTTGTCTGTCACTGGAACAATTCTACCAGATAGAGTCCTTGGTGCGTTGCTTGTCAATTCTGCCGTTCTCATCCAGGATGATGTCAGTTTTCAGGTTGCCGTCATTGTCGTGGGAAGAGAAGAAGTTGGTGACAACCCTGGCGGGGATCCCCAGACAGCGCAAGACTGCCAAGGGGGAAGGAAAGAAACTGTGTCATCAGCAACAACAAAAACAATTCAGACGTTTTGGGGGAATTCTGCACATCAAATAGTAGGAAATTAATGTGATTAATTATGAAATCCTCCCAAACATTTCACTCATTATCATTGTAAAAATCCCAAAACTTTGCCTCAATGATTTTTGGGAGATCCTAGTTAAACATTTCTGGAATCATTACAGATTTCAGAAAAAAATGGAATTTTCTGAATGTTTGGGGAATATTGTAGCCTTATGCAGGTCTCACAGGTGTTAAAGACGGCAGCGTAGACCCAGCACTGGGCATAGCAGACGGGCATCTTGCTGCTGGAGTAGTTGAGGAGGATCTCAGTACTTCCAGTCCAGGAGGTGGGTGCCACTCCGTAGGTGTAGTCACCACTCCAGCTCCCCACCAGAACCCCGTCGTCGTCACGAGAGTTCAGCTGGGAGAGAGAGGCAAACATACGGTTGTCTGCATCCAAAATGGCACCCTATTTCCTTTACAGTGCACTTTTTTGAAAAGAGCCTAATGGGCTCTGGTCCAAAGTAGTGCATTATATAGGGAATACACTGGTCAAAAGTAATGCATTATATAAGGAATACCCGGGACAAAAGTAGTGCATTATATAGGAAATACCTTGGTTAAAAGTAATGCATTATATAGGGAATACCCTGGTCAAAAGTAATGCATTATATAGGGAATACCTGGGACAAAAGTAATGCATTATATAGAAATACCCATACGTAGAATGTATGCACACATGACTGTAAGTCGCTTTGGATAAAAGCTTTGGATAAAAGCGTCTGCTAAATGGCATATATTATTATTATATTATTCATATATATTATTATATATATTATATTATATATATTATTATATTATTATATTATTATATATTATTATTATATTATTATATTATTATTATTATATTATTATTATTATTATATATTAAATACCTTGGTTAAAAGTAATGCATTATATATGGAATACATTGGTCAAAGGTAATGCATTGTATAGGAAATACCTTGGTTAAAAGTAATGCATTATATGTGGAATACCTTGGTCAAAGGTAATGCATTGTATGTGAAATAGAGTGCCATTTTGGATGCAAATAGCCTGTTACAAGCTTATGAGTTGTAAGTACAAATCTCTCTTCTGTACAAATGAAGAAGAGGGCACGACAAAACCTATTCCCCCTCAGGAGACTGAAAAGATTTGGCATGGGTCCTCAGATCCTCAAAAGGTTCTACAGCTGCACCATCGAGGGCACGGTTGCATCACTGCCCGGTTTGGCAACTGCTCCGCCTCCGACCGCAAGGCACTACAGAGGGTAGTGTGAACAGCCCTGTACATCACTGGGGCCAAGCTTCCTGCCATCTAGGACCTCTATACCAGGCAGTGTCAGAGAAAGGCCCTAAAAATGGTCAAAGACTCCAGCCACCCTAGTCAGAGACTGTTCTCTCTGTTACCGCACGGCAAGCGGTACCAGAGCGCCAGACTACATGCAATGCCCCCCCCCCACCCCCTCTCTTCCTCTTTTACACCGCTGCTACTCTCTGTTGTTATCATCTATGCATAGTCACTTTAGTAAGTCTACCTACATGTGCATATTACCCCCCATATATAGTCTCGCTATTGATATTTGACTGCTGCTCTTTAATTACTCGTGACTTTTTCTTATTGTTATCCATATTTTTTTAAACTGCATTGTTGGTTAGGGCCTCGGAAGTAAGCATTTCACTGTAAGGTCTGCACTTGTTGTATCCGACGCATGTGAACTAATACAACGTGATTTGATTTGAAACGTGTCTTCTGGCAAGGAGTCTTTTCTCAAGCCTCCATGGATCCCCCCCCCCCCTCCCTATAAATCTACTGTATGAAACGGTTGCACTGTAAGAACGTTGCGATCTTAACGGGTTCTCTGTATGGACCGGTGGTAACTCCGTAACTCTCACCATGGCTGAGGCCTTCCGGGCTACTTTGATGGGGTCCCCCCTGTTGGTGATGGGCATGGCAGCTTTATCCATGATGAACAGACACGCATCCAGCACCCCGTAGTCAAACTGCAACAAGCAAAGTTCAGTTAAGTGTGCACTGGACTTCTTTGACGATCACAGAGAGAATCAGACGGTGTCTTAAAGCCAAAAACAAAAAGGTGACAGACAGGTAATGTGTACGGACCTAGAAACAACCGTCTTGCTATTTGACGTACAATGACTTCCATGCACAGTAGTTCTAAATCAATTCTGCATGGTGCAGATAGCGTATCACCACACCAAAAACCAATCATTGCGTAGCTAGTAGTGGTGCACTGGGTCTCTCTGTACCTGGCCAAAGTTCCAGGGCCGCTCGGACACGTCGTCAAACGCCCCGTGGTAGATGACCCCCACCTCGTTGAGAACACACTCCTCCCTCTCATTGCTGTCATCCAGGAACACAGAATCAGCTGGTGGAAGGAAGCCAGAACAATAGAATGGAATCTATTATCGGAATGTAGATGAATAGACGAATGAGATTAATAGAGCTAAATCAATCAATCAATCAATCAGCACAAACAACTGTTGTGGGAACAGGCTAGTGTGATTGCTGTCATCAGTGAGTGTCACAGACCTGCCACCCAGGGGTTGAACAGGATATAGACGTCTCGACTCTCGTCCTGCCTTGTCCTGCGGATTCCGTATGGCGTAACCACCGCCACGTACGTGCGCCATTTTCCCACAATGCAGTCGGGCGCTGGGGTGATCCCCACCGTGACCACGTTGTCTGCGCTGTCCACCACCCGGCCGGCCCACGGGCTTTGGCGGTCACTGGCCACAGACACAGGGATGTAGGTGCCCTTACTAAACTGGGGACTGCCCCCTGGTGGATAGGAGGAACAGGGGAATGACATGTCAGGGCAGGGGTATACCTAGCTCTGGTCTTTGACTCTGGGGTGCAGTTTCTTCTAGGTACAGATCTAGGATCAACTTCCCATCCCCCAAACCTAACCTTTACCATTAGTGGAGAAAATGTAAAACAGACCAAAGATCAGGGTCTAGGGGCAACTTCACCCTACACCAAGCCTTACTAACACCCTGAACTAGAGCTATGGTAGACCTATGGTATACCTAACCACTGATACAGGAAAGAAAGATAAATACCTGCACATATTCTTCCTTAGTTTTATTATGTTTCAAGTGGCGGTTATAATTAAGTGCGGGGGAACATTCAATGAAAAAAGATACAATGAATGTTCCCGCACTTAATGTAACCGCCACTTGAAATATAACATAATAAAACATTTTTTTTTTACTTTACTTTTGGTACCCTGCATACGTACAGTAAACTACTTCTTAACCAGTAACCACTGATACAGAGTTAGACCTTTGTTTAGCTTAGGAAACTTTTTTTAGGTGTTTCATTTTTATCTCACCGATGACGAACTCCACAGCGAACTGGTCGTCGGAGGGCTTGTAGGGACGGTCGAAGGTCACCTTCAGCTGGAACTCCTGTCCCCTGCGAACGATGAGGTTATCAGTGGCATACAGGTGGGTGGTGTGCTGCCGCTTATTGACCTCGTCTGGCTTCCGCAGCATGTTCACGTCCCAGATGTCCAAGAACTCTGATAGGAGAGTAGGAAGAGAACGAGGAAGAGAGAGATGAGGAGAGAGGAATATAAAAGGGAAGAGAGAGAGAGATGAAGACTTGTCATCGTAACTTGGGCCCTGATATTTTTCCATGTGACCTTGAGCAGTTATTCCAATACACCTCTGTTTCAGCAAAAAAAAAGCTGAGGGATGGGCCTGGAGAAATGTAACGTCTCTCAAATTCATAGACAGAGCTATGGATGCAGAGAGGTAGGTCCTAAAAATGGTCAAAGGCTCCAGCCACCCAAGTCATAGACTGTTATCTCTGCTACCGCACGGCAAGCCGTACCGGGGGCGACAAGTCTGGTACCAAAAGGCTTCTGAACAGCTTCTACCCCCAAGCCAATAGACTCCTGAACATCTAGTCAAATGGCCAACTAGACTGTTTGCATTGACCCCCCCCCCCCTCCCTCACCCCCTCTCACCCCATCTCACGCCCTCTTTACACCACTGCTACTCTCTGTTGTTATCTATGCATAGTCACATTAATAACTCTACCTACATGTACATACTACCTCAAATAGCCGGTGCCCCCGCACATTGACTCTGTGTCAGTACCCCCCCTGTATATAGTCCCTGTATATTGTCATTTCACTGCTGCTCTTTAATGACTTGTTACTTTTATCTCTAATTCTTATTTGTATTTTCTGGTTAGGGGCTCATAAGTAAGCATTTCGCTGTAAGGTCTACCTACACCTGTTGTATCCGGCGCATGTGACTGATACATTTTGATTTGAAGGACTGAACATCCATGATATCTAAATTATTGTTTTAACCGGATTGAGGCATTTACATTGTTTACATTTATGTTGTTTACATTTATGTTGTTTACAAACATGGTTTGTTTTGGGTTCTGATGACTTACGACAGTTGAACTAATCATGAGGCATTTATAAGTTGCCTTTTTCAACAATCAGTGTGTGTATATCATTCATTTATAAGTCCAAAAATGGATGTAGCAACTAACGATTCTATCTTCAACATAACGTAACGTATGGAATCCTGCAAGTTCAAATGTATGAAGAGTGGTAGAGACATTCTGAAGGCCGATTACGTTGCGTGTTCAACTTTGGGAACCTTCTCATCTTAGGGTAGACAGACAGCTTTGTCTGTAGACTGTGGTGACGTATAGTAAAAATGATGAACTGTAGTCGAAGATCAACAACGTAGTTGTTGTTGGTTGTTCTTTTTGGGAAACTCGCTACAAGATATTATTTAGATGGCTATGACTGTCACACCCTGATCTGTTTCACCTGTTTTGTGCTTGTATCCACCCCCCTCCAGGTGTCGCTCATCTGCCCCATTATCCCCTGTGTATTTATACCTGTGTTCTCTGTTTGTCTGTTTCCAGTTTGTCTTGTCTCGTCACGCCTACCAGCATTTTTCCCGTATTCCTGTTTTTGCTCTAGTCCCTGTTTTCTAGTTTTCCCAGTTTTGACCATTCTGCCTGCCCTGACCCTGAGCCTGCCTGCCGTTCCGTGCCTTTCGGACTCTGCTCTGGATTACTGACCTCTGCCTGCCCTTGACCTGTCGTTTGCCTGCCCCCTGATTTTGTAATAAACTTTTTTTAAACTTTGAACTTTACTTTGAATTAACTATCACGAGGGGACAAGCTGAAGTCGCTTCCAGTCTGTTAGAGGTTCTATAATCCAGTCAGTCCATTCTTATTCAGAACCCTGCCTTGTGTTTCTAGGCATGCCTTGTGTTTCTAGGCCTGCCTTGTGTTCTAGCGAGATAATGCTGAGGAAAGGAGAACAGTGACGAGGCTGGTAGACTCAGGATGTGTCTGAAGGCGTGTGTTAAGATAACTCTGAACGGAATGCCATTCATTTGTCAGCCAGCATCCTAAATCTACAGGAAACGTGTCATTGTAGGGTTATCATTTGTGACCAAGGCACATACTGACTCACAAACCAACACTCTGACATACAAACACACTTCTGTCTCTCTCTGTCACACACCACACCACACACACAATCAAACACACACACACGTGCCCACACACACACACACACACACACACACACACACACACACACACACACACACACACACACACACACACACACACACACACACACACACACACACACACACACACACACACACACACACACACACACACACACACACACACACACACACACACACAGGCTCCTTCTCCTCCTCACCCTGGAGTGGAGGGGGTCCTCGGGGCATCAGGCCGAAGGGCTCGAACTCAGGCACCTCCTCCCCATCTGCATTGGAGGTGGCGATGGGGGCGGCACTGCGTCCGCGGTGTGACACCTGGGGTTGTGGCTTGGCGGCGGGCTCTGAGTCAGACATGGTACCAGCGCTGAAACGTCACCTTACGGGCCTGGGACACAGACAAATGGACGAACAGAGAGAGAGACAGAGACAGAGAGTCAAACAGACAAGCAGACAATTCCTAGGTATAGTATCATATCACATGACGACTCCATTCATATTCAGCTTGCCCTTGGGGAGGACACTCCCAGTTGTGCTGCAGATGCTAAGAGATGAACTGTTCCCACAAAACCACCTGTTTCACATTGAGGTAGGGCAGCAATAGCGAACTTGAGTACTGACCTGGATGAGGTGCACGTAAACTTTAACACAAACCACATGTCAAAACAATTATATATATTACATTTGACATTCCCGTCATTCAGCTGACGCTCGTATCCAGAGCGACTTTACAATTAGTGCATTCATCTTAAGTTGGCTAGGTGAGACAACACACATCACAATCGTATCAAGTACTTTTTCCCTCAACAAAGTACTTATCAGCGACGTCCGTGCTAGTAGGCCTTTGGGAACCACTTCTATGTGTGTATTAGTGTGCATCCTTGTAGTGACTAGGTCAGAAAACATAGGTTTGAAATGCTCAGCGAGTAGAGCCTGTGCTTATTTTTTCTTTCATTGTTTATTTCCGTGCTGTATAAAGAGGAGCCTACTGAGGGTGTGATTCCAGAAAAGCAGTTGGCAAGGTCAGACGTTTTGGGGTGTTTGGTTGTTTGTTTTGGCATATTGGGTTATTCTCCGTCCCTTGTGGTCAGCGTGTCACCCGACTGTGCCGTTAATCTTCAAATTAGAGCGAGAAAACGGGTCGTAAATGACAAGGGAAACTTTAGTGTCAGTGTGTGGGGGGACACAACCATGTCATCAGATTCCTTTGCTTAGAATCAATGTCCATTTATTTGTTGTTGTAATATTTAGCATTTTCCCAACGAGTAGTGTACCAGTAAAATGATGCCGGTATCTGTGGTAAAACTAACAAATTACCTCGCACATTTACAATTAGTTAGGTAATAATATACATTAACAAACTACATCTAAGTCCAAACTTAGCGGTCCATAAAATGACAAGCTATTGGACCCCATCATATAGTACAAGCAGTGGTGCAACATTACTAATAGTGGGTTAAAAGTAAATAAAAATCTCGAGACATACCGTAAGTCAATAAAGCAGCACTGAAAAAGGAATTACCTCAACCAACCATCCCCTGGGGGTCTCTTCTTTTAAAGCCTATTTTATTTGAGGTTAGGAGAGGGGGGGTGTTTTTTTAATGGGAATTATTATGTAAGTATGGTAATGCTGTTTTAGTCATTAAATACACAATGGTTGTTTTAATGAAAATGTAAGTATGGCACAATATACGTCATGCAGCTTTGTGGCACAAACAACTGTTTAAGAATTGAGTTATGTAATGGGCGTGTGGTGTGCTGTGCTGGTCGAGGAGACAGGTTTGGGGTGTGGGATGGTCTCCTGCCAGTGTTGGAAAGGTGAGTCATGGACCTGCACAGTGAAAGCACTGTTTCACCGTGGCACACACACACACACACACACACACACACACACACACACACACACACACACACACACACACACACACACACACACACACACACACACACACACACACACACACCAGGCACACACACACATACACCAGGCACACACACACACCAGGCACACACACACACACCAGGCACACACACACACACACACCAGGCACACACACACACACCAGGCACACACACACACACCAGGCACACACACACACACACACACACACACACACACACACACACACACACACACACACACACACACACACACACACACACACACACACACACACACACACACACACACACACACACACACACACACACACACGCTCACATTGTGCTGTCACCCCCTTCAGCTGAACATTAGCTGGTCAATGCTGATTGTGGAGAAACAACATCACCACAGGTTTTTATCGATGTTTTCTGGGACAGTGCTGTGCCTTTTTGTGGTGGAAATGCTGCAAGTTATTACTATTTTTAGCTATTAGTCAATGGATGATGCCATATAATACTGTTTATATAGGGTAACATGTTCATAGGGCAAAATAAAGGATTGTGCAAAGTGCAAAAAATACCGCAAACCTTATTATAATATACAGAAATCCTCCCTGTATGACGCAATTTGCATCATATGATGCAAAACACAGCATCGTCCGATGCAAAATGCATCACACAGGGACAATTTCTGTATTTTGAAAGTTATATATCTTGAAATCTCGATTGCCGACGAGCTAAATGTTTTGGGGCTACGTCAACCATGTACTAATGAAACAAATACCAAAAGATAATTTTTGGGTGGAGTTTTCCTTTAATTGGATTTTTTTTTCTTGAACAACGTGTGTTTACAAAGAGGTGACTATTTAAATAGCGTTTCGTAAACGGAGCAATATGTCAATTGTGGTTCTCTTTATGACGCACATTGTTGAAGAGTGTGTTCTCATTTCGTCATGCTACCAGATTATAATTAGGATTTTAATATTTTTTTTGCACTTTGCACAGAAATGTCCCCCATATACACCGTTTCATGTAGTGTGTACTTAGACACGGAAGCATTGTGCAAAGAACAAATGTGACTCCTGAAAGGTAAAAAGGATCCATAGTTTAACAGCATTTTACAACAACATGTGGATGTAAAGGAAAATAAAAAACACAGAAGCAAATACCCCTGATTCTGAACCAGATTACATGATGTGGAATAAAGAACCATTCAAACCAGCACTCAGTTCTCACTCTGGTACTGTAACATTAGCTTCCATTTAGGACTCTCATTAGCCCACAGCCCCCCCTCCACCCCACCCCATAATAAACTCTGCTTTTACCAGCATTTGGACGTTTCCTAGAGGAAAAAAAGGTGTACTATTATACAGCAAAACGACAGAGTACTGCAACTGAATTTAGAGTACTGCAAATGATGCATTCTATGAGGCATCGCATTACTTTTCATCAAAGCATTGTCAAATACATGCAGTATCAAAAAAAATTAGATTGGAGACAGTAAACATTGCCTGACCAGTGACCACTGAAGAGTAAACTCACCTCTGTAGAAGTTGAAGAAGCTGCAGTTGTCTGATAGAGTCGATCCTCAGGGGCTGAGTGTCTGTCTCTCTCACACACAAAGACAGGCTGCTGCTGGGGTCCCTCTGAATCCATTTATATACAGGAAAGGGAAGGGCCGTCTCCATGGCAGAGATAGGCTGTGTGTGTGTGTGTGTTTGTGTGTGTATGTGTGTGTGTATTTGCAAGCGAGTCAGCCCCAGGGTGAGTGGTTGCTGGGATGGGCTTGTGAGTGTGTGTGTGTGTGTGTCAAATCAAATCAAATTGTATTGGCCACATACACATGGTTAGCAGATGTTATTGCGAGTGTAGCGAAATGCTTGTGCAAAGTTTCCTAAGGACTAGAAGCGAGGTGTGTGTGTGTGTGTGTGTGTGTGTGTGTGTGTGTGTGTGTGTGTGTGTGTGTGTGTGTGTGTGTGTGTGTGTGTGTGTGTGTGTGTGTGTGTGTGTGTGTGTGTGTGTGTGTGTGTGTGTGTGTGTGTGTGTGTGTGTGTGTGTGTGTGTGTGTGTGTGAACCAGTCCTAGCATTAGTTGTAGGAGGGGTTGAGGTTGGAAAGGACAGGATTAGGCCCTCGGGTGGCGGTTTGGCCAACTTGAGAAAAGGGTGGGGAATTGTCATCTCTGTTTGCCAGACAGTGAAAGACAGGCCAGCACTGGGGACCAGCCATGCTGAGTCGCAATCTGTGTGAATGTCTCTCTAAAGATTTGTTTTGATACTACTAGAGATCAAATTGAACAACATAAACCGAACACACTTTTACACTGTAGCCTCCGAATACACAATTGCTACATTATCTTGTCAGTGGTAATGGGTCACAGTGTTCTTCAGGAAATAGACAACAGACAGTCTTTAAGATAAATACAGTTTTATCACACATTCGCACTAGTTGATTTTGTTTATGAGTGACAAATCAAAGATTTCCACTTTGGCTGCTCAAAACCACAGTCTGAACTACTATTGCTAGACATGTTATGCTTATTGTGTTGTGCAGTATGTGTGTCATAAACTAGCATGATGACATTGGTACGTAAACATACAATACAATATAGGAGGCGTATATGTTATGTGTCAAATCTATGTATATTATAACAAATAAACAAACAGCTCTCCAAAACCAAAAACAACAGTCTGGTTGTCTTAGCCCCACTAGTGACGCCAGTGGCAAATATGAATCATAGCAGTGAGCTCAGCTAACGATGGTGTGCTGCTGTGCCGTCTGGAACTGAGCTAGGAGAACAAACTGTACCCTATCGTGACAGCCAGGACCACAACAGAGCCAAGGTGTGAAGAAAAGTCTGTGAAACCCCAATGTAAATGGTTATAGTGTGGACACTATACATAATTACTGTTGAATGTGTATGTATACTTACCTGCAGTATAGTAGTATCACTATACATAATTACTGTTGAATGTGTATGTATACTTACCTGCAGTATAGTAGTATCACTATACATAATTACTGTTGAATGTGTGTGTATACTTACCTGCAGTATAGTAGTATCACTATACATAATTACTGTTGAATGTGTATGTATACTTACCTGCAGTATAGTAGTATCACTATACATAATTACTGTTGAATGTGTATGTATACTTACCTGCAGTATAGTAGTATCACTATACATAATTACTGTTGAATGTGTATGTATACTTACCTGCAGTATAGTAGTATCACTATTCATACATTAATTGCCGTTGTCATTGGCATTGACCGAGTTACCACAGACATGTTAGCTGCAACCTATGGAAGCCAGGACCACAACTGAACCAAGGTGTAAAAAAAGAAGATGTCTGTGAAGCTCGACAGATGTGCGAGAAAACAGACCAAGCAGTGGCGCCATGCCTATTGGAACAGAGACATTTCAATAGGCAGAGAATGGGGATCCTGCATGTGCCTGCCCCTTCAATTTAATCAATATTTAAGAAAATTGTCTGTAAGATAGTTTCTCAATTTCAGTATTGCGCATCCACCTCAAGTTGATGACGTTGTCAAGAAAAAACATGACGACAAAATCCATTTTATGCTTGTTTTAATGAAGTAATTTACATGACCATGAAAGTTTTATAAACTCTTGATAACAATAAATGAAGATATTGACAATTTACAAAGGCATTTTCCATAAAGAAGAATTTAAACATCAGATCACAATAGGTCTTATTTACAGAATGTTTTAGGTCGTCAGGATTATTACTTGTCCCCATAATTGACGGTAAACCATTTACAAACAGAGCAATAAAACAGTTGAAACAAGGACAATGACCCAACAGGACAATGACCCAAAAACAAACCTCCAGGCTGTGTAAGGGCTATTTAACCAAGAAGGAGAATGATGGAGTGCTGCATCAGATGACCTAGTCTCTACAATCATCCGACCTCAACCCAATTGAGATGGTTTGGGATGAGTTGGACCGGAGAGTAAAGGAAAAGCAGCAAACAAGTGCTCAGCATATGTCGGAATTCTTTCAAGACTGTTGGAAAAGCATTCCAGGTGACTACCTCATGAAGCTGGTTGAGAGAATGCCAAGAATGTGCAAAGCTGTCATCAAGGCGAAGGTTGGCTACTTTGAAGAATCTCAAATATATAATATATTTTGATTTGTTTACCAGTTTTTTTGATTACTACATGATTCCATATATGATATTTCATAGTTTTGATGGCTTCCTTATTATTCTACAATGTGGATAGTAAATAGTAAAAATAAGGAAAACCCTGGAATGAGTCGGTGTGTCCATACTTTGACTGGTACTGTACATTTATAGATATACCAGTCCAATATATAAATATCTTTGCCTGCTTCACATACTATATACAGTGCCTTCAGAAAGTATTCATAGCCCTTGACTTTTTCCACATTTTGTTTTTGAATTAAAAATTACATTTAGATTTCGTGTCACTGATCTACGCACAATACCCCATAATGTCAAAGCAAAATGATGTTTTTAGATATTTTTTACAAATGAATCAAAAATGAAAAGCTGAAATGTCTTGAGTAAATAACTTCAGGAGTATAAATATGCATACCAAGTCAGAGAATAAGTTGCACGGACTAACTATGTGTGCAAAATGGTGTTTAACATGGTTTTTGAATCACTACCCCATCTCTGTACCCCACACAAACAATTATCTGTAAGGTTCCTCAGTTGAGCAGTGAATTTCAAGCATATATTCAACCACAAAGACCAGGGAGGTTTTCCAATGCTTCGCAAAGAAGGGCACCCATTGGTAGATGGGTCAAATTGAAAAAAGCAGACATTGAATATCGCCTTGAGCATGGTGAAGTTATTACAGTTTTTCTCAGTCGCTTTGGTGCATTTCTTAGATCAAAAGTGCAATTCTTGATACTACTTGTACAAATTCAAAATCATCTAGTCACTTGTGCACATCATTAAAGCAATTTCTTATTCCTTTGAACAAATTGCAATTGATAATGTACAAGTGTCAGCTTTTTCCACATGATCAATTTCTCATGTCATGTTGATCAAAATATAGTAGATGGTTCTCTGTTGAATAGTCTTACCCCTCAAAACATCTAGGCATTAGTTCCTTGCATAAGCCATTACATCCATACGTAGAATGTATGCACACATGACTGTAAGTCGCTTTGGATAAAAGCGTCTGCTAAATGGCATATATTATTATTATATTATTCAAAACTGTTGAACTATTTGTCATAAACTGTCAAGCATAGTTTTACACATTTCTATTAGACCTTTTGTACAAAAACGTGAATTGATGAATTGTGCAGGTGAAATTGACCCTCACTCATGAAGGAATGTAAAGTGTTAGTTCAACCAACAATCAACAAGTTGTCTAAATTGCTCAAAGTTGCATCTCATGAAGAATCAATTGGCAAGCATATATAGACAGACCACAACACAGAGTTGCAATTTTCCAATAATGGATGGACCAGGAAACGAACAGGGTCAACAGCCAAGAGGAGGAAGAAGAGGAGCAAGGATGCGTGGTGGAAGGCAAAACAGAGGAAGAGGCAGAAGAGGACATAGGCACATATCTGATGAGATAAGGGCCACTATTGTAGACCATGTTGACAATCATGGCCTTACAAGAGTGCAGCCGAATATTGGGAGATCAACCGTGTCCTCAATAGTTCAAACGTTTCGAAGAGAGAACAGGTATGTCCACCAATGTACAGTGCACTGTTACTGTATATAAGCAGTATACTGTATACTTCCTACAATGCTTCATATTACAGTAGTCCACTTGTATTTCACAGCATACAGAAATATACTCTATACAGATACATACTGCACCTTACATGCACCCACCTGTATGTTTTACAGTAAAATGTGTGTTCGCATAGTTTTTGTCTATGTGAAAGTGTGCGATGCATCACTGCATTTTTCCCCACATAGGACTGCAAGATTACCACAAACTGGTGGCAGAGGACGCCTTTTCACACCTCAACAGGAGGAGGCTATTTGCACCATGGTCCGAGCAAACAATGCCATGAGACTCAGGGAAATACAAAGGACCATTATAGAAGACAACGATGTCTTTGAAAACATCCATACGGTTAGCATCTCAACCATCGACAGGGTGCTGCATAGAAACCAGATGAGTATGAAACAGCTGTACCGTGTACCATTCCAAAGGAATGAGGACAGAGTTAAGGAGCTACGGTACCAGTATGTACAGGTAAAACATATATCTATGTAACTACTTTACAGCAACATTTTATAGTGATACATAGTACAGTAAGCATAAACTGCACACATTTCCATTGCTGTGGAAGGAACATGCAATATATGTACATTTTATGTCACTCTTCCTTACCAAAACAAATTCAACTGTGTGTTCTGGAATATAGCGCATAATGGAGTTGGAATCAAGTGAACCCTCTCACAACTTTGTATGCATGGATGAGGCTGGCTTCAACCTGACCAAATGCAGAAGGCGGGGTCGGAATATCATCGGTCACAGACCTACTGTGGATTTGCCAGGCCAACGGGGAGGAAATATCACCATGTGTGCTGCTATTTCGGAGCATGGTGCCCTAACCCATATCCCCCTTATAGGGCCATACAACACCCAGCATCTACCCAACTTTTTAGAGACTCTCTACAGGGCTCTCATCCCTGATGATGAGAGGGGTCTGTTTAGAGAGGATTTGCCAAAGTATGTAGTCATTTGTGATAATGTGAGTTTCCATCGATCAAACAATCATAAGGCAATGGTTTGTGACCCACCCAAGGATGCTCATAGAATTCCTCCCTCCTTATTCACCCTTCCTTAACCCAATTGAGGAATTCTTTTCAGCATGGAGGTGGAAGCTGTATGATCGTCAGCCACACACACAGATGACCCTGCTGGCTGCAATGGATGCAGCATGTGAGGACATTACAGTAGATGCCTGCAAAGGATGGATAAGGCATTCCAAAAGATTCTTTCCACGTTGCATTGGAAGGGAAAATATCCGGTGTGATGTGGATGAGAATATGTGGGCCGACAGACAGGAACGTCTGGATGTGTAGAGACAGCACAACAGTGCTGGGGGCAAAGTTGTGCCTTAGGGGTGGTTTCCTGTGTTTCTTTCTAATTTTTTTTTTCCTTTGTGCCCCTTGGGTTGTCCAGTCTCTTTCAATCAATAACCCACATACAGTAATATGTAAATAGTACTGTTGAAATTGATATATGCCATAGAAGTGCAGCCTTGCTCGTTTTCAATACAGTAACTGTCATCCAAACTGTCGCCTAAGTTTACATCAGCTAATGACAACATGCCTAAACATTTTGACGACCTTGTTCGTGAACAATGACTCAATTACTTATCATTCTGATGACACTGACATGATCATTGGCATGAATATTTACTTTTGAGAGATGTACTAAGGATTTTTAGTGACTGACTAGCTTTAGAAACATATCTATTGTATATTGCAGTTTGTACAAATTGTTCTGAGAAATGCACTTATTATTTTGCACATGTTAGGGATGATGTGAAAAATGCACCAAAGCGACTGAGAAAAACTGTAATTACACTTTGGATGGTGTATCAATAAAACACCCAGTCACTACAATGACTTGGCTTTCCTACTGGGAGGAGGGGAGGGCTCTGGGAGTGTGGTGCCTGGAAAACAACCTCTCACTCAACGTCAACAAAACAAAGGAGATGATCGTGGACTTCAGGAAACAGCAGAGGGTGCACCCCACTATCTACATTGACGGGACCACAGTGGAGAAGGTGGAAAGCTTCAAGATCCTTGGCATACACATCACTGACAATCTGAAATGGACCACCCACACAGACTGTGTGGTGAAGAAGGCGCAACAGAGCCTCAGGAGGCTAAAGAAATCTGGCTTGTCACCTAAAACCCTCACAAACCTTTACAGATGCACAATTGAGAGCATCCTGTCAGGCTGTATCAACTGCATCGCCTGACACCGTAGTGCTCTCCAGAGGGTGGTGCAGTCTGTCCAACGCATCACCAGGGGCACACTGCCTGCCCTCCAGGACACGTACAGCACCGGAGGTCTGATGGCCTTGAGATACAAGTTGTTTTTCCCAGCTTTGATGCACCTGTACTGACCTTGACTTCTGAATGATAGCAGGGTAAACAGGCAGTGGCTCGGGTGGTTGATGTCCTTTATGATCTTTTTGGAGTTCCTGTGACATCGGGTGCTGTAGGTGTCCTGGAGGGCAGGCAGTGTGCCCTGGTGATGCGTTGGGTAGACCGCACCACCATCTGGAGAGCACTACGGTTGCAGGCGGTGCAGTTGCCGTACCAGGCGGTGATACAGCCTGACAGGATGCTCCCAATTGTGCATCTGTAAAAGTTTGTGAGGGTCTTAGGGCTAATTTCTTCAGCCTCCTGAGGTTGAAGAGGTGCTGTTGCACCTTCTTCACCACACTGTCTATGTGGGTGGACCATTTCAGATTGTCAGTGATGTGTACGCCGATGAACTTGAAGCTTTCCTACTTCTCCACTGCGGTCCCGTCGAGGTAGACAGAGGGGTGCACTCTCTGCTGTTTCCTGAAGTCCACAATCAGCTCCTTCGTTTTTGTTGAAGTTGAGGGAGATGTTATTTTCCTGGCACCACTCCGCCAGGGCCCTCACCTACTCCCTGTTGGCGGTCTCGTCATTGTTGGTAATCAGGACTACTGCTGTTGTGTCATCTGCAAACTTGACGATTGAGTTGAAGGCGTACTTGGCCAATCAGTCATTGGTGAACAGGGAGTACAGGAGGGGGCTGAGCATGCAGCCTTGTGGGGCCCCTGTGTTGAGGATCATCAGCAAAGTGGAGGTGTTGTTTCCAGCCTTCACCATCTGGGTGTGGCCAGTTTTGCAGTTTTGTGCAGTTTTGTCACACAACATAATACAACCAATGTCTTAAGTTTTGAGGAGCGTGCAATTGGCATGCTGACTGCAGAAATGTCCACCAGAGCTCTTGCCAGAGAATTGAATGTTAATTTCTCTACCATAAGCCACCTCCAATGTTGTTTTAGAAAATTTGTCAGTACGCCCAACCGGCCTCACAACCGCAGACCACGTGTATGGGGTTGTGTGGTTGAACGGTTTGCCCCATGATGGAGGTGGGGTTATGGTATGGACAGGTATAAGCTACGGACAACAAACACAATTGCAATTTATTGATGACAATTTGAATGCACAGAGATATTGTGACAAGATCCTGAGGCCCATTGTTGTGCCATTCATCCGCCGCCATCACTCCATGTTTCAGCATGATAATGCATAGCCCCATGTCGCAAGGATCTGTACACAATTCCAGGAAACTGAAATTGTCCCAGTTCTTCCATGGCCTGCATATTTACCAGACATGTCTCTCTTTGAGCATGTTTGGGATGCTCTGAATCAACGTGTACGACAACATGTTCCAGTTCCCGCCAATACCCATCTACTTCGCACAGCCATTGAAGGAGTGAAACAACATTCCATAGGCCACAATCAACAGCCTGATTAATATGCAAAGGAGGTGTGTTGTGCTGCATGAGGCAAATGGTGGTCATGCCAGATACTGACCGATTTTCTGATCCACACCTCTACTTTTTTTTAAAAATCATATGAAATCCATAGATTAGGGCCTCATTCATTTATTTAAATTGGCAAATTTCCTTATATCTTTTGTCGCAATAAAGAAAGTTTGACAAAATAAAATCCACCCCTGTCGAATGGATAAAAATGTTGTTGATCTTTAAAAATAAAACTCCTATATCTGCCGTTTCCATTACACATGTCACAATCACATTTTTTGTTGACATTACTTTTGTCGAATACAACTGGGTCAATGGCAACCTGCCTACTGGCTGTGTTCTTAGGGCACATGGGGTGTATTCATTCTGCCGATTCTGTTGCAAAAAGTTTCTAAAATGGAAACAAACGGAATGAACTGGAGAGGGACTTACCCGAATTTGTCTAATAGAAACTCTAGTTTTAGTTGCAAAACGAAACTGTTTGGACTAATGATTACACCCCAGTCAACAGAATTCTCTCCATACAGTCCTTGTTCATTCTAGTACAAATAATTATACAGTGAGGTCAAAAGGAATGTAGTTTTGAAACCCCGTAGAGGGTACAATTAAACCAAAATGATAATACAGGGCAGTGTGAGCTACAGAGGAGCACAGCATCACTTACCACAAAGCACTGTTTCTCTATCTCGCCACCCAGCTCTAAATGTGGTCTGACTTCACAAGAAGGCAAACAGCCCCTGCTCTCTACTTCCTGTGTTGTAGAATGAGCGTGCTTCAAAAAAACCACAGGTGGGTCATGTGACTTGAAAGTTCCACATTCTGTGTTCCGCTATGTTCTGTGTTTTGTACATTGTCATTCAACCGGCTCTGTGTGATGCCTTTAGAAAATGATTATGACTCTGCATTGTTGTTCGAGACTGAAGGAGTAGCTCTTTACTCATGAATAAAGCCTTCCTATAAAAGAGAGGCTGCAACCAAAGAAAAGAGCAAGAGGAAAGAAGAGAGAGAGAGAAAGAAAGAAAGAAAAGAGATGGAGTCACAGGGCGAAGGGTACCCTCCCTTTTCAGTCTCAACTGGTGGTGGTAAGTTCTTTATGAAACTACTGTAGATGGTACATGATTACTTTGACTAGAGCTTGAATCTGTTTGATTTAGGTGCAAAAAAAACAAATATTTGAAAAGTCATCAGTAAACGTCTAAATAACTGATGTCACAGCAGGCACAGTTCTGCATTCTGTCACTCAATTTATGGTCACACTATGGAAGTACAATACAATTCTCTCTCTTTCTTTAAAGATGAGAGTATGCAAGGTGTTATGCAGAAAGAGGTGAACCCCTCAACTAGTGCTCCCCCTCTTCCAGAACTTAGGCTAGTCCTGCTGGGAAGGAAAGGAACAGGGAAGAGCTCTGCAGCCAATACCATCCTGGGAGGAATAGGGGGGTTTGAGAGCGGCAGACCAACCGAGGAGTGCTCGAAAAAGCGAGCCGATCTAACCAGGAGACGAGTCACTGTGGTAGACACCCCTGGCTGGGAATGGTACTACCCGCTCAACAGCACCCCCGACTGGGTCCGGAGAGAGACGTTGCGCAGCATGTCCCTGTGCTCCCCCGGACCTCACGTTATCCTGCTAGTGATACGTTCCTGTGCCTCGGTAACCGAGTCCTACAGGAAGCAAATAGAGGAGCACCTGGAGTCTCTGGGGGAAGGGGTGTTGGACCATACCATGTTGCTGTTCACCAGGGGGGACGAGCTGGGTGTGGTGCCCATGGAGCAGAGGATCCTAACGGGTGGGGCTGCCTTCCAGCAGCTGCTACGGAGGTGTGGGAACAGGTATGAAATTAAAATATTGGCATTTTTTGCTTGATATTGTCATCTTGGAGGAGTGTACATTCACTTTTTATTACCACATTTAATTTGCAACGGACTTTAACATTCAAGTAATTTAGTTTAGCAGACGCTCTTATCGACTATGAAAAGCCAAATGCCACATTTTGCACCCTCTATAACCACTGTGATTATTATTTGACCCTGCTGAAATCTATGAACGTTTGAACAGCTTGAAGAACGATCTGGCCTTAATGGCCATGTACTCTTATAATCTCCACCTGGCACAGCCAGAAGAGGACTGGCCACCCCTCAGAGCCTGGTTCCTCTCTAGGTTTCTTCCTAGGTTCCTACCTTTCTAGGGAGTTTTTCTTAGCCACCGTGCTTCTACATCTTCATTGCTTGCTCTCTGGGGTTTTAGGCTCGGTTTCTGTATAAGCACTTTGTCACAAGTGCTGATGCAAAAAGGGCTTTATCAATATATTTGATTGATTGATTGATCATCAGTGCATTAAGCTAAGGAAGGTACTGTAGGCAAAACATCCACATATCACAACATATATCCCAAGTAAAATTGTGTACGTAAAAAAAAGCTATCTGAGTGCAAGACAGGCAAGAACAAGAACAAGGTTTTTATTTCTGTTTTGTTGTCTTCCAGGTACCATGTCCTGGACAATAGGAGCCGGGGAGATGGAACTCAGGTAAGGGAGCTACTGAGGAAGATGGTGGAGATGGTGGAGAACAAGGGAGGACATTTTGGGGCAGATCCTGCCCTCCTGAGGTTGGAGGCAGACGGGAGGAGGAGAGCGAGGGAACGGAGGAAGAGGCAGAGACAGATGGAGGCCCAGACTCAGAGGGGTACCATCCGAGCTGTGCTTATGAGTGAGTTCCTTAAAAGTGTCTATGTAAACTCAGTAAATAAAGAAACGCTGTTTCATTGTCAACTGCGTTTATTTTCAGCAAAATTGACGTGTAAATATTTGTATGAACATAACAAGATTCAACAACTAAACTGAACAGGTTCCACAGACATGTGACAAACAGAAATGGAATAATGTGTCCCTGAACAAAAAGTAACAGTCAGTATCTGGTGTGGCCACCAGCTACATTAAGAACTGCAGTGCATCTCCTCCTCATGGACTGCACCAGATTTGCCAGTTCTTGCTGTGAGATGTTACCCCACTCTTCCACCAAGGCACCTTCAAGTTCCCAGACATTTCTGGGGGGGAATGGCCCTAGCGCTCACCCTGTCTGATCCAACAGGTCCCAGACGTGCTCAATGGGATTGAGATCCGGGCTCTTCGCTGGCCATGGCGGAACACTGACATTCCTGTCTTGCAGGAAATCACGCACAGAACGAGCAGTATGGCTGGTGCCATTGTCATGCTGGAGGGTCATGTCAGGATGAGCCTGCAGGAAGGGTACCACATGGGGAAGGAGGATGTCTTCCCTGTAACGCACAGCGTTGAGATTGCCTGCAATGACCACAAGCTCAGTCCAATGATGCCGTGACACACCGTCCCAGACCATGACGGATGCTCCACCTCCAAATCGATTCCGCTCCAGAGTACAGGCCTCGGTGTAACGCTCATTCCTTCGACAACAATAAACGCTAATCCGACCATCACCCCTGGTGAGACAAAACCGCGACTCGTCAGTGAAGAGCACTTTTTGTCAGTCTTGTCTGGTCCAGCAACAGTGGGTTTGTGCCCATAGGCAATGTTCTTGCCGGTGATGTCTGGTAAGGACCTGCCTTACAACAGGCCCACAAGCCCTCAGTCCAGCCTCTCTCAGCATATTGCGGAAAGTCTGAGCACTGATGGAGGGATTGTGCGTTCCTGGTGTAACTCGGGCAGTTGTTGTTGCCATCCTGTACCTGTCCTGCAGGTGTGATGTCCGATCCTGTGCAGGTGTTGTTACGTGTGGTCTGCCACTGCGAGGATGATCAGTTGTCCGTCCTGTCTCCCTGTAGCGCTGTCTTAGGTATCTCACATTACGGACATTGCAATTTATTGCCCTGGCCACATTTTTAAATATATATATATTTTCACCTTTATTTAACCAGGTCAGCTAGTTGGGAGCAAGTTCTCATTTACAACTGGGACCTGGCCAAGATAAAGGAAAGCAGTGCGACACAAACAACAGCACAAAGTTACACATAGAATAAACAAGTGTACAGTCAATAACACAATAGAAAAATATAAAGTCTATATACAGTGTGTGCAAATGGCGTGAGGAGGTAAGGCAATACATTTTTGGGGCGGCAGAGTAGCCTAGTGGTTAGAGCATTGGACTAGTAACCGGAAGGTTGCAAGTTCAAATCCCTGAGCTGACAAGGTACAAATCTGTCGTTCTGCCCCTGAACAGGCAGTTAACCCACTGTTCCTAGGCCGTCATTGAAAATAAGAATTTGTTCTTAACTGAATTGCCTGGTTAAATAAAGGTAAAATAAAAAATATAAAAAATAAAAATAAATAGGCCATAGTAGCGAAGTAATTACAATTTAGCAAATTAACACTGGAGTGATAGATGAGCAGATGGTGATGTGCAAGAATAAATACTGATGTGTAAAATAGCAGAAAAGTAAATAAAAACAATATGGGGATGAGGTAGGTAGATTGGGTGGGCTATTTACAGATAGGCTATGTACAACTGCAGCGATCGGTTAGCTGCTCAGATAGCTCATGTTTAAAGTTAGTGAGGGATTATATAAGTCTCCAGTTTCTGCAATTTTTGCAAATCATTCCAGTCATTGGCAGCAGAGAATTGGAAGGAAAGGCAGCCAAATGAGGTGTTGTAACGGTTTTCTAGGTGTGAAGGAGAGTCGGACCAAACTGCAGCGTGTAGATTGCGATCCATGTTTAATAAACAACGTAAACACGAATAAACACAAACACTACAAAACAAAGAACGTAAATAACGAAACGAAAACCGAAACAGCCTATACTTGTGTCAACTAACACAGCGACAGGAACAAAGACACTAAGGACAATCACCCACGACAAACTCAAAAGAATATGGCTGCCTAAATATGGTTCCCAATCAGAGACAACGATAAACACCTGCCTCTGATTGAGAACCACTCCAGACAGCCATAGACTTTGCTAGATACCCCACTAAGCTACAATCCCAAAACCAACACCAAGACCCCAAGACAAAACACACCACAATACAAAAACCCCATGCCACACCCTGGCCTGACCCAATACATGAAGATAAACACAAAATACTTCGACCAGGGCGTGACAGGTGTTGGCTTTGGGGATGACCAGTGAGATATACCTGCTGGAGCGTGTGCTATGGGTGGGGATTGTTATCATGACCAGTGAGCTGAGGTAAGGCAGAGCTTTATCTAGCATAGACTTATAGATGACCAGGAGCCAGTGGGTCTGGCGATGAATATGTAGCAAGGGCCAGCCGACTAGAGCATACAGGTCGCAGTGTTGGGTGGTATAAGGGGCATTGGTGACAAAACGGATGGCACTGTGATAGACTGCATTCAGTTTGCTGAGTAGAGTATTGGAAGCTATTTTGTAAGTGACATCGCCGAGGATCCGTAGGATGGTCAGTTTTACAAGGGTATGTTTGGCAGCATGAGTTAAGGAGGCTTTGTTGCAAAATAGGAAGCCGATTCTAGATGTAATTTTGGATTGGAGATGCTGGAGGAGAGTTTGCAGTCTAGCCAAACACCTAGGTATTTGTAGCTGTCCACCTATTCTAAGTCAGAACCGTCCAGAGTAGTGATGCTAGTCAGGTGGGCGGGTGCAGGCAGCAAACGGTTGAAAAGCATGCATTTTTTTTTACTAGCATTAAAGAGCAGTTGGAGGCCACGGAAGGAGTGTTGTATGGAACTGAAGCTTGTTTGGAGTTAACACAGTGTACAAAGAAGGGCCAGATGTTTACAGAATAGTGTCATATGGGTAGAGGTGGATCAGGGAATCACCCACATCAAGAGCGACATCGTTGATATTTTCAGAGAAAAGAGTCGGCCCGAGAATTGTACCCTGTAGTACCCCCATAGAGACTGCCAGAGGTCCGGACAACAGGCACTCCAATTTGACATACTGAACTCTGTCTGACAAGTAGTTGGTGAACCTGGCAAGGCAAGTCATTTGAGAAACCAAGGCTGTTGAGTCTGCCGATAAGAATACGGTGATTGACAGAGTCGAACGCCTTGGCCAGGTTGATGAAGACAGCTGCACAGTACTGTCTTTTATCGATGGCGGTTATGATATCGATTAGTACCTTGAGCGTGGCTGAGGTGCACCAGTGACCAGCTCGAAAACCGGATTGCACAGCGGAGAAGGTACAGTGTGATTCGAAATGGTCAGTGATCTGTTTATTAACTTGGCTTTCGAAGACTTTAGAAAGGCAGGGCAGAATAGATATAGGTCTATAACAGTTTGGATCTAGAGTGTCACCCCCTTTGAACAAGGGGATGACCACGGCAGATTTCCGATCTTTATGGATCTCGGACAATACAAAAGAGAGGTTGAACAGACTGGTAATAGGGGTTGCAACAATGGCGTGGATAATTTTAGAAAGTGAGGGTCCAGATTGTCTAGCCCAGCTGATTTGTACGAGCCCAGGTTTTGCAGCTCTTTCAGAACATCTGCTATCTGGATTTGGATGAAGGAGAAGATGGGGAGGCTTGGGCAAGTAGCCTCGGGGGGGTGCGGATCTGTTGGCCGGGGTTGGGGTAGCTAGGAGGAAAGCATGGCCAGCCGTAGAGAAATGCTTCTTGAAATTCTCAATTATCGTGGATTTATCGGTGGTGACAGTGTTACCTATCCTCAGGGCAGTGGGCAGCTGGGAGGAGGTGCTCTTATTCTCCATGGACTTTACAGTGTCCCAAAACATTTTGGAATTAGAGCTACAGGATGCAGATTTCTGTTTTAAAAAGCTAGCCTTTGCTTTCCTGACTGACTGAGTGTATTAGTTCTTGACTTCCCTGAAAAGTTGCATATCGCGGGAACTATTCGATGCTAGTCAAATCAAATTAAATCAAATCAAATTTTATTTGTCACATACACATGGTTAGCAGATATTAATGTGAGTGTAGCGAAATGCTTGTGCTTCTAGTTCCGACAATGCAGTAATATCCAACGACTAATCTAACCTAACAATTTCACGAAAACTACCTTATACACACAAGTGTAAAGGAATTAATAAGAATATGTACATAAAAAAAATATGTGAATGAGTGATGGTATAGAACGGCATAGGCAAGATGCAGTAGATGGTATAGAGTACAGTATATACATATGAGATGAGTAATGTAGGCTATGTAAACATATAAAAGTGGCATTGTTTAAAGTGGCTAGTGATACATTACATCAAGATGGCAAGATGCAGTAGATGATATAGAGTACAGTATATACATATGAGATGAGTAATGTAGGCTATGTAAACATATAAAAGTGGCATTGTTTAAAGTGGCTAGTGATACATTACATCAAGATGGCAAGATGCAGTAGATGATATAGAGTACAGTATATACATATGAGATGAGTCATGTAGGCTATGTAAACATATAAAAGTGGCATTGTTTAAAGTGGCTAGTGATACATTACATCAAGATGGCAAGATGCAGTAGATGATATAGAGTACAGTATATACATATGAGATGAGTAATGTAGGCTATGTAAACATATAAAAGTGGCATTGTTTAAAGTGGCTAGTGATACATTACATCAAGATGGCAAGATGCAGTAGATGATATAGAGTACAGTATATACATATGAGATGAGTAATGTAGGCTATGTAAACATATAAAAGTGGCATTGTTTAAAGTGGCTAGTGATACATTACATCAAGATGGCAAGATGCAGTAGATGATATAGAGTACAGTATATACATATGAGATGAGTAATGTAGGCTATGTAAACAAGATGCAGTAGATGGTATAGAGTACAGTATATACATATGAGATGAGTAATGTAGGCTATGTAAACATATAAAAGTGGCATTGTTTAAAGTGGCTAGTGATACATTACATCAAGATGGCAAGATGCAGTAGATGATATAGAGTACAGTATATACATATGAGATGAGTAATGTAGGCTATGTAAACATATAAAAGTGGCATTGTTTAAAGTGGCTAGTGATACATTACATCAAGATGGCAAGATGCAGTAGATGATATAGAGTACAGTATATACATATGAGATGAGTAATGTAGGCTATGTAAACATATAAAAGTGGCATTGTTTAAAGTGGCTAGTGATACATTACATCAAGATGGCAAGATGCAGTAGATGATATAGAGTACAGTATATACATATGAGATGAGTAATGTAGGCTATGTAAACATATAAAAGTGGCATTGTTTAAAGTGGCTAGTGATACATTACATCAAGATGGCAAGATGCAGTAGATGATATAGAGTACAGTATATACATATGAGATGAGTAATGTAGGCTATGTAAACATATAAAAGTGGCATTGTTTAAAGTGGCTAGTGATACATTACATCAAGATGGCAAGATGCAGTAGATGATATAGAGTACAGTATATACATATGAGATGAGTAATGTAGGCTATGTAAACATATAAAAGTGGCATTGTTTAAAGTGGCTAGTGATACATTACATCAAGATGGCAAGATGCAGTAGATGATATAGAGTACAGTGTATACATATGAGATGAGTAATGTAGGCTATGTAAACATATAAAAGTGGCATTGTTTAAAGTGGCTAGTGATACATTACATCAAGATGGCAAGATGCAGTAGATGATATAGAGTACAGTATATACATATGAGATGAGTAATGTAGGCTATGTAAACATATAAAAGTGGCATTGTTTAAAGTGGCTAGTGATACATTACATCAAGATGGCAAGAGATGCAGTAGATGATATAGAGTACAGTATATACATATGAGATGAGTAATGTAGGGTATGTAAACATATAAAAGTGGCATTGTTTAAAGTGGCTAGTGATACATTACATCAAGATGGCAAGATGCAGTAGATGGTATAGAGTACAGTATATACATATGAGATGAGTAATGTAGGCTATGTAAACATATAAAAGTGGCATTGTTTAAAGTGGCTAGTGATACATTACATCAAGATGGCAAGATGCAGTAGATGGTATAGAGTACAGTATATACATATGAGATGAGTAATGTAGGCTATGTAAACATATAAAAGTGGCATTGTTTAAAGTGGCTAGTGATACATTACATCAAGATGGCAAGATGCAGTAGATGATATAGAGTACAGTATATACATATGAGATGAGTAATGTAGGCTATGTAAACATATAAAAGTGGCATTGTTTAAAGTGGCTAGTGATACATTACATCAAGATGGCAAGATGCAGTAGATGGTATAGAGTACAATATATACATATGAGATGAGTAATGTAGGCTATGTAAACATATAAAAGTGGCATTGTTTAAAGTGGCTAGTGATACATTACATCAAGATGGCAAGATGCAGTAGATGGTATAGAGTACAGTATATACATATGAGATGAGTAATGTAGGCTATGTAAACATATAAAAGTGGCATTGTTTAAAGTGGCTAGTGATACATTACATCAAGATGGCAAGATGCAGTAGATGGTATAGAGTACAGTATATACATATGAGATGAGTAATGCAGGCTATGTAAACATATAAAAGTGGCATTGTTTAAAGTGGCTAGTGATACATTACATCAAGATGGCAAGATGCAGTAGATGGTATAGAGTACAGTATATACATATGAGATGAGTAATGTAGGCTATGTAAACATATAAAAGTGGCATTGTTTAAAGTGGCTAGTGATACATTACATCAAGATGGCAAGATGCAGTAGATGGTATAGAGTACAGTATATACATATGAGATGAGTAATGTAGGCTATGTAAACATATAAAAGTGGCATTGTTTAAAGTGGCTAGTGATACATTACATCAAGATGGCAAGATGCAGTAGATGGTATAGAGTACAGTATATACATATGAGATGAGTAATGTAGGCTATGTAAACATATAAAAGTGGCATTGTTTAAAGTGGCTAGTGATACATTACATCAAGATGGCAAGATGCAGCAGATGGTATAGAGTACACTATATATGTCATGTTTTGTCATTTATTATCTTGTCTTGTCCCTGTGCTTCCCATTCTATTCGTTTCCCTCTGCTGGTCTTATTAGGTTCTTTCCCTTTTTCTATCCCTCTCTCTCCCCCTCCCTCTCTCACTCTCTCGCTCTCTCTTCTCTCTATCGTTCCGTTCCTGCTCCCAGCTGTTCCTATTCCCCTAATCAATCATTTAGTCTTCCCACACCTGTTCCCGATCCTTTCCCCTGATTAGAGTCCCTATTTCTTCCTTTGTGTTCCGTTCCTGTCCTGTCGGTTCCTTGTCTAGAATTCACCGTGCTGTGTTTGTGTATCGCCCTGTCGTGTCGTGTTTTCCTCAGATGCTGCGTGGTGAGCAGGTGTCTGAGTCTGTCTGGTTCAAGTGCCTTCCCGAGGCAACCTGCTGTTCACCTGCTGTTCAAGATCGAGTCTCCAGTTTGTCCTCGTCATTTCGAGTGAAAGTTGTGTTTTTTGTTTGTATTTACTTTACTGGATTAAAGACTCTGTTTTCGCCAAGTCGCTTTTGGGTCCTCTTTCACCTGCATGACAGAAGGAACCGACCAAGGAATGGACCCAGCGACTTCAGACGCTCGTTACACTGCCGTCGAGATCCAAGGAGCCATGCTCGGCAGACACGAGCAGGAATTGTCTGCTGCTCGCCATGCCGTGGAGAACCTGGCCGCTCAGGTTTCCGACCTCTCTGGACAGTTCCAGAGTCTACGTCTCGTGCCACCTGTTACTTCCTGGCCTGCCGAGCCTCCAGAACCTAGGGTTAATAACCCACCTTGCTACTCCGGGCAGCCCACTAAGTGCCGCTCCTTTCTCACGCAGTGTGAGATTGTGTTCTCTCTCCAACCCAACACATACTCTAGAGAGAGAGCTCGGGTTGCTTACGTCATTTCACTCCTTACTGGCCGGGCTCGAGAATGGGGCACAGCTATCTGGGAGGCAAGGGCTGATTGCTCTAACAAGTTCCAGAACTTTAAAGAGGAGATGATTCGGGTTTTTGACCGTTCAGTTTTTGGTAGGGAGGCTTCTAGGGCCCTGGCTTCCTTATGCCAAGGTGAACGGTCCATAACGGATTATTCTATTGAGTTTCGCACTCTTGCTGCCTCTAGTGAGTGGAACGAGCCGGCGCTGCTCGCTCGTTTTCTGGAGGGACTCCACGCAGTGGTTAAGGATGAGATTCTCTCCCGGGAGGTTCCTTCAGATGTGGACTCTTTGATTGCTCTCGCCATCCGCATAGAACGACGGGTAGATCTTCGTCACCGGGCTCGTGGAAGAGAGCTCGCATCAACGGTGTTTCCCTGCTCCGCATCGCAACCATCTCCCTCCTCTGGCTCAGAGTCTGAGCCCATGCAGCTGGGAGGGATTCGCATCTCGACTAAGGAGAGGGAACGGAGGATCACCAACCGCCTGTGCCTCTATTGCGGAGTTGCTGGACATTTTGTTAATTCATGTCCAGTAAAAGCCAGAGCTCATCTGTAAGCGGAGGGCTACAGGTGAGCGCAACTACTCAAGTCTCTCCATCAAGATCCTGTACTACTTTGTCGGTCCATCTACGCTGGACCGGTTCGGTGCTACATGTAGTGCCTTGATAGACTCTGGGGCTGAGGGTTGTTTCATGGACGAAGCATGGGTTCGGAAACATGACATTCCTTTCAGAGAGTTAGAGAAGCCTACGCCCATGTTCGCCTTAGATGGTAGTCATCTTCCCAGTATCAGATTTGAGACACTACCTTTAACCCTCACAGTATCTGGTAACCACAGTGAGACTATTTCTTTTTTTGATTTTTCGTTCACCGTTTACACCTGTTGTTTTGGGTCATCCCTGGCTAGTATGTCATAATCCTTCTATTAATTGGTCTAGTAATTCTATCCTATCCTGGAACGTTTCTTGTCATGTGAAGTGTTTAATGTCTGCCATCCCTCCCGTTTCTTCTGTCCCTACTTCTCAGGAGGAACCTGGCGATTTGACAGGAGTGCCGGAGGAATATCATGATCTGCGCACGGTCTTCAGTCGGTCCCGAGCCAACTCCCTTCCTCCTCACCGGTCGTATGATTGTAGTATTGATCTCCTTCCGGGGACCACTCCTCCTCGGGGTAGACTATACTCTCTGTCGGCTCCCGAACGTAAGGCTCTCGAGGATTATTTGTCTGTGTCTCTTGACGCCGGTACCATAGTGCCTTCTTCCTCTCCGGCCGGGCGGGGTTCTTTTTGTTAAGAAGAAGGACGGTACTCTGCGCCCCTGCGTGGATTATCGAGGGCTGAATGACATAACGGTTAAGAATCGTTATCCGCTTCCCCTTATGTCATCAGCCTTCGAGATTCTGCAGGGAGCCAGGTGCTTTACTAAGTTGGACCTTCGTAACGCTTACCATCTCGTGCGCATCAGAGAGGGGGACGAGTGGAAAACGGCGTTTAACACTCCGTTAGGGCATTTTGAGTACCGGGTTCTGCCGTTTGGTCTCGCCAATGCGCCAGCTGTTTTTCAGGCATTAGTTAATGATGTTCTGAGAGACATGCTGAACATCTTTGTTTTTGTCTATCTTGACGATATCCTGATTTTTTCTCCGTCACTCGAGATTCATGTTCAGCACGTTCGACGTGTTCTACAGCGCCTTTTAGAGAATTGTCTCTACGTAAAGTCTGAGAAGTGCTCTTTTCATGTCTTCTCGGTTCCGTTATTTCCGCTGAAGGCATTCAGATGGATTCCGCTAAGGTCCAAGCTGTCAGTGATTGGCCCGTTCCAAGGTCACGTGTCGAGTTGCAGCGCTTTTTAGGTTTCGCTAATTTCTATCGGCGTTTCATTCGTAATTTCGGTCAAGTTGCTGCCCCTCTCACAGCTCTTACTTCTGTCAAGACGTGTTTTAAGTGGTCCGGTTCCGCCCAGGGAGCTTTTGATCTTCTAAAAGAACGTTTTACGTCCGCTCCTATCCTCGTTACTCCTGACGTCACTAGACAATTCATTGTCGAGGTTGACGCTTCAGAGGTAGGCGTGGGAGCCATTCTATCCCAGCGCTTCCAGTCTGACGATAAGGTTCATCCTTGCGCTTATTTTTCTCATCGCCTGTCGCCATCTGAGAGCAACTATGATGTGGGTAACCGTGAACTGCTCGCCATCCGCATTAGCCCTAGGCGAATGGCGACAGTGGTTGGAGGGGGCGACGTTCCTTTTGTCGTTTGGACAGACCATAAGAACCTTGAGTACATCCGTTCTGCCAAACGACTTAATGCCCGTCAAGCTCGTTGGGCGTTGTTTTTCGCTCGTTTCGGATTTCTTACCGTCCGGGTAGCAAGAACACCAAGCCTGATGCCTTATCCCGTCTGTTTAGTTCTTCTGTGGCTTCTACTGATCCCGAGGGATTCTTCCTTATGGGCGTGTTGTCGGGTTAACAGTCTGGGGAATTGAAAGACAGGTTAAGCAAGCACTCACGCACATATGAGATGCGCTTGTCCTAGTAACCTCCTTTTCGTTCCTGTTTCCACTCGTCTGGCTGTTCTTCAGTGGGCTCACTCTGCCAAGTTAGCTGGTCATCCCGGTGTTCGAGGCACTCTTGCGTCTATTCGCCAGCGCTTTTGGTGGCCGACTCAGGAGCGTGACACGCGCCGTTTCGTGGCTGCTTGTTCGGACTGCGCGCAGACTAAGTCGGGTAACTCTCCTCCTGCCGGTCGTCTCAGACCGCTCCCCATTCCTTCTCGACCATGGTCTCACATCGCCCTAGACTTCATTACCGGTCTGCCTTTGTCTGCGGGGAAGACTGTGTGATTCTTACGGTTGATCAAGATAGGTTCTCTAGGCGGCACATTTCATTCCTCTCGCTAAACTTCCTTCCGCTAAGGAGACGGCACAAATCATTATCGAGAATGTATTCAGAATTCATGGCCTCCGTTAGACGCCGTTTCAGACAGAGATGCAATTCACGTCACAGTTTTGGAGGGAGTTCTGTCGTTTGATTGGTAAACATATCCGTCAGTCTCTCTTCCGGGTTTCATCCCCAGTCTAACGGTCAAGCAGAGAGGGCCAATCAGACGATTGGTCGCATACTACGCAGCCTTTCTTTCAGAAACCCTGCGTCTTGGGCAGAACAGCTCCCCTGGGCAGAATACGCTTGTTTCGCTTCCTTCGTCTGCTACCGGGTTATCTCCGTTTCAGAGTAGTCTGGGTTACCAGCCTTCTCTGTTCTCATCCCAGCTTGCCGAGTCCAGCGTTCCCTCCGCTCAAGCGTTTGTCCAACGTTGTGAGCGCACCTGGAGGAGGGTGAGGTCTGCACTTTGCCGTTACAGGGCACAGACTGTGAGAGCCGCCAATAAACGCAGGATTAAGAGTCCAAGGTATTGTTGCGGCCAGAGAGTGTGGCTTTCCACTCGCAACCTTCCTCTTACGACAGCTTCTCGTAAGTTGACTCAAGATGGTTCATTGGTCCGTTCCGTGTCTCCCAGGTCGTCAATCCTGTCGCTGTGCGATGCTTCTTCCGCGACATCTTGTAGCGTCCATCCTGTCTTCCATGTCTCCTGTGTTAAGCCCTTTCTTCGCACCCCCGTTCGTCTTCCCTCCCCCTCCCGTCCTTGTCGAGAGCGCACCTATTTACAAGGTACATAAGATCATGGACATGCGTTCTCGGGGACGGGGTCACCAATACTTAGTGGATTGGGAGGGTTACGGTCCTGAGGAGAGGAGTTGGGTTCCGTCTCGGGACGTGCTGGACCGTTCACTCATTGATGATTTCCTCCGTTGCCGCCAGGATTCCTCCTCGAGTGCGCCAGGAGGCGCTCGGTGAGTGGGGGGTACTGTCATGTTTTGTCATTTATTATCTTGTCTTGTCCCTGTGCTTCCCATTCTATTTGTTTCCCTCTGCTGGTCTTATTAGGTTCTTTCCCTTTTTCTATCCCTCTCTCTCCCCCTCCCTCTCTCACTCTCTCGCTCTCTCTTCTCTCTATCGTTCCGTTCCTGCTCCCAGCTGTTCCTATTCCCCTAATCAATCATTTAGTCTTCCCACACCTGTTCCCGATCCTTTCCCCTGATTAGAGTCCCTATTTCTTCCTTTGTGTTCCGTTCCTGTCCTGTCGGTTCCTTGTCTAGAATTCACCGTGCTGTGTTTGTGTATCGCCCTGTCGTGTCGTGTTTTCCTCAGATGCTGCGTGGTGAGCAGGTGTCTGAGTCTGTCTGGTTCAAGTGCCTTCCCGAGGCAACCTGCTGTTCACCTGCTGTTCAAGATCGAGTCTCCAGTTTGTCCTCGTCATTTCGAGTGAAAGTTGTGTTTTTTGTTTGTATTTACTTTACTGGATTAAAGACTCTGTTTTCGCCAAGTCGCTTTTGGGTCCTCTTTCACCTGCATGACAATATACATATGAGATGAGTACTGTAGGGTATGTAGACATTATATAAAGTGGCATTGTTTAAAGTGGCTAGTGATTACATTTATTACATCAATTTTTCCATTATTAAAGTGGCTGGAGTTGAGTCAGTATGTTGGCAGCAGCCACTCAATATTAGTGATGTCTGTTTAACAGTCTGATGGCCTTGAGATAGAAGCTGTTTTTCAGTCTCTCGGTCCCTGCTTTGATGCACCTGTACTGACTTCGACTTCTGGATGATAGCGGATGATAGGGGTTCCTTGCTCATTTGTGTGAGTTTGAGGGCATCTAACTTTGATTGTAGGACTGCCGGGGATGTTAAGCATATCCCAGTTTAGTTCACCTAACCGAACAAACTCTGAAAATAGATGGGGGGGAATCAATTCACATATGGTGTCCAGGGCACAGCTGGGAGCTGAGGGGGGTTTATAACAGGTGGCAACAGTGAGAGACTTATTTCTGGAGAGATTCATTTTTTAAATTAGAAGCTCAAACTGTTTGGTCATAGACCTGGAAAGTATGACAGATCTCTGGAGTAGATTGCAACTCCTCGCCTTTGGCAGTTCTATCTTGATGGAAAATGTTGTGGTTGGGTATGGAAATCTCAGAATTCTTGGTGGCCTTCCTAAACCAGGATTCAGACATGGCAAGGACATCAGTGTTGGCGGAGTGTGCTAAAGCAGTGAGTAAAACAAACTTAGGGAGGAGGCTTCTGATGTTAACATGCTTGAAGCAAAGGCTTTTACGGTTATAGAAGTCAACAAATGAGAGTGCCTGGGGACACGCAGGGCCTGGGTTAACATCCACATCACCCGAGGAACAGGGGAGTAGGATGAGGGTATGGCTAAAGGCTATCAAAACTGGTTGCCTAGTGAGTCAGGGACATAGAATAAAAGGAGCAGATTTCTGGGCGTGGTAGAATAGATTCAGGGCATAATGTACAGACAGGGGTATGGTGGGGTGTGGGTACAGTGGAGGTAAACCCAGGCATCGAGTGATGATAAGAGAGGTTGCATCTCTGGACTGGCTAGTTATGCTGGGTGAGGTCACCACATGTGTGGGAGGTGGGACGAAGGAGGTATCTGAAGCATGTTGAGTGGGACTAGGGGCTCTGCAGTAAACTAAAACAATGATATCTATCATGAACAACAGAGTACAAGGCATATTGACATTTGAGAGAGACATAAAGCGAGGCTTAAAGCAATCACAGGTGTTGATTGGGAGAGCCAGCTAAGACAACAATGGGTAAGACAACAACAGCTAATCAGCTAAGACAACAACAACAGGTAAAATGGTGATGAATGGGCAGAAAGGGTCAGTTAACTACACACAGGGACTGAGTTCTAGGCTGGGGCCGACAGATAAACAAAAAATAAACAAAATGGAGTACCGTGATTAATGAACAGTCCATCAGGCATCAGCTATGGCTCGCAGCTAACTGGTGCTAGCTTCGGGCAGGGACGTTAGCCACTATAGCCACTCGGTAGCAGCTAGCTAGCAGCGATGATCCGATGCAAAGGTCCAGAGCTTACGGCAAGGATCCGGTGGAGTAGTGGATTCTAGCCGTGTTGGGGTAGAGTCCGGGAGGCATCGGCTGAGATACATAAGCTTAAACGAATAGGAGTACCTAAACAGATGTGACATACAGTACACTCTGATAACCACTAAATATTCCAACCCTGAAATCTTGTGCCCCCTCTCCCTGACAGCTGACGCTGGATCCCAGGGCTCTGATTGGGATGGGAAACAACCATTCTCCAAGGGTACTCGTCGTCTCCCAGAGCTGAGACTGGTCCTCCTGGGAGAGAGAGAGACGGGGAAGAGCTCGGCTGGGAACACCATACTGGGTGGAGGTGGAGAAGGAGCAGGGTTCTTCCAGACAGGGAGAGTGACGGAGGAGTGCGCCCGGTGCCAGGCAGAGGTTGTTTTTACATTTACATTGTAGTCATTATTAAACGCTATGTTCAGAGTGACTAACAGTCAGTGTATTCAACTATGGTATGGGTAAAAACAACCACATATCATACAGTTATCTTCAGAAATCCACTATCAGCATAATCAGTCCTCGTAATAAAATACAAAAGCGAGTCAGTGTGTTGTGAGACAAGTGCAACAGTAATGTATATTTTATTTTGCCATTTTTAGGTAGCCATGAGGCTGGTCACCGTAGTGGACACCCCCGGTTGGGAAGGTGGAGTAGCAGGCCCCACCCCAGAGAGGGTAAAGCGGGAGATGGTGTGGGGTAGCGTGTCCCTGTGTCCCCCGGGACCCCACGCTGTGCTCCTCACCCTGAGGGTGGACACCTTGGTCAGTTCCACACCTGTAAGAGAACACCTGGAGCTCCTGGGGGAAGAGGTCTGGAGGCATGCTGTCCTCCTGTTCACCCATGGGGACCAGCTGAGGGAGGGGGTGGGCATTGAGCAGCACATCCAAAGTGGAGGGAGGGACCTTAAGTGGCTGGTGGAGAAGTGTGGGAGCAGGTATGTCTGCTGTCCTTATCTCTCTGTTTTGGTTGTTGTTGTTTCTTGTTCCTATGTTTAATTCGTAATCTTCCTCTGTAAGGCGTATTGAGACATTGTGATAATGCAACTTGACTTGACAGGTACCACGTCATCAGTAATGTGAATGGGCGTGGGGACACCGCTCAGGTGTCTGGCCTACTGGAGAAGGTAGAGAAGATGGTGGCCGGGAACAGGTGCGAGGCCTTCTCGTCGCTAGTGCAGGAGGTCAGCGACCTCACCAGACAGAGGAACGAGAAATTCAACCAGCGTCTCAAAGAGGTTGGTGACAAGATGCAGCGTCAGGAGATGGAGCTCAAGAGGATGAGGGAGAGGGAGGTCAAAAGCATCCGCTGGTTTTTCGATCGGAAGAAGAAAGTTAAATCTCCGGGGAAGTCAGGCGTGGAGAAAGAGGAGGATGGAGGAGAGGAGGAGGAGGAGAAAAGGAGTGATGGGAGGAAGAACGAAATGGGCGAACTAGAGGAGAGGATTCGGTGGCTGACGGAGGATAAGGAGAGAGAGATTCAGGATCTGGGTGCGGAAAACTACAGATTCATCGCTGCGCTCAATCAGAGAAGCAGGGAGCGAGAGGAGATAGTCATCAAGCTAGAGGAGAGAGAGAGAGAGATTGACGAGCTGAAAGAGCGAGTTGACGAGCAGCAAGTGAAACTGCTCGACCTTGAGCGTGTCATCGGGGAGAAAGAACGAGATAAAAAAGAGAGGGAGGAAGAGTTTAGAGGGAAGCATCAGGAATGGAGGAGGGAAGCAGAGGATTTGAAAGAAAGGATAGCCCTGGAAGAAAAAGAAAAAGAGGAATGGATAGGAAGAGGAAAAACGTCACAGAACGAGATGTATGAGTCAAAACAGTTGTATGAGGAGAGACTTTTACAGTATGAGGAAGAGATGCAGAAAAACTGCATGAAAAAGAGGAAGAGATGCAGAGAAAACTGCATGAAAAAGAGGAAGAGATGGAGAGAAAACTGAATGACAAAGCGGAAGAGATGGAAGGAGAGAGACTTCTATCTGAGACAAGGGAAACAGAAAGGAGGGATGAGCAAAGAAAGAGAGACGAAAGGGAAAAGAAAGAGATGAGCAAGCTGAAAGAAATCATTGAAAAGAAAAATAAAGAAATAACTGATGCACAGCAATTGGTTACAGAGAAAGAAAAAGAGATTGTGGAAGTGAGGGCGAGATCCGTTGACAACGTAAAAGAAATTGAGCGGCTGAAAGAAAACAATGAACAGAAGGAGTCTGAGGTGGTGGCAATGCAACGGCAACACACAGAGGACAAAAGTAGGAGAGATGCCGAGGCAATGGACAAGTTACGAGGGAAAGAAGTGGAGCTCAACAACTTAATACAAAAGGACGGGGAAAATAAGAGAGAACTCGTCCGTTTAAGGCAAACCATTAAACAAACAAAAACAGAACTGGAAAACTTAACTGCCACGATGGAGAAGGAAAGGATGAACATGATACAGGAATATGAAAAGGAAATCAAGACGAAGGAAGAGGAGATGAGGTTGATGTTAGAAGACCACGAAAGTGCTGTCAGCCAACTGCAGAAAAAGGAGGCGGAAAGTAGAAGGAACATTTCAGGCGTGACAGAATGCTTAAGGGACAGCCAGGGGAAGGTTGAGGTACTGCAGGAGCTGAACGTGAAATTGAAGAAAGAGATGGACAACCTCAGGAAGAAGTGTCAGGAGTATGAGGAGGACCAGGGGGTTCAGAGGACCGAGAGGGAGAGCAGGGAGGCTGACATCAGAGAGCTGCTCTGTGGATATGAAGAGCAGTTAAAACACAAAGACAGGGAAATCCACCATGTTATGGAAGAGCGGAACCTGGAGGTTGCTGCGTTGAAACAGACAAACGACCAGAGACAGAAGGAGCTGGAGAATATGAAAGAAGGGGTGGAGGTGAGAGAGAAACAGGTGGAGGAGATAAGAGGGTGCTATGAGAAGAATCTGAGAGAAAGGCAGAATGAGCTGAAACAGACGGCTGAGGAAAAGGAGCAAGAGCTGGAGAAACGGGGGAGAGTGTATGATGAGAAGGAACGAGAACAAGCAAGAAGGAAAGAAGTGCTGGATAACAGAGGACGTGAACTTGAGACAAAAGATGCAGAGCTAGTGAAAAGAGAAGAAGTGCTAGTGAAAGGAGAGGAAGGGCTAGTGAAAAGAGGGAAAGAGCTAGTAAAAGGAGAAGGAGCACTAGTGAAAGGAGAGGAAAAGCTAGTGAAAAGAGAGGAAGTGCTAGTGAAAAGAGAGGAAGTGCTAGTGAAAAGAGAGGAAGTGCTAGTGAAAAGAGAGGAAGTGTTAATGAAAAGAGAGGAAGTGCTAGTAAAAGGAGAGGAAGAGCTAGTGAAAAGAGAGGAAGTGTTAATGAAAAGAGAGGAAGTGCTAATAAAAGGAGAGGAAGAGCTAGTGAAAAGAGAGGCAAATCTAGCACAAGGAGAGGAAGAGCTATTCAAAAGAGAAGAAGAATTAGTGAAAGGAGAGGAAGAGCTAATGAAAGGAGAGGAAGAGCTACTGAAAAGACAGGAAGGGCTAGTGAAAGGAGAGGAAGAACGAGTGAACAGAGAGGAAGAGCTAGTCAAAAGAGAAGAGGAATTAGTGAAAGGAGAGGAAGAGCTAGTAAAAGGAGAAGAAGGGCTAGTGAAAAGACAGGAAGAGCAAGTGAAACAAGAGGAAAAGCTAGTGAAGAGAGAGGAAAATCTAGCGAAAGGAGAGGAAGAGCTCTTCAAAAGAGAAGAAGAATTAGTGAAAGGTGAGGATGAGCTAATGAAAAGTGAGGAAGAGCTAGTGAAAGGAAAGGATGAGCTATTTGAAAGAGAAGAATTAGTGAAAGGAGAGGAAGAGCTAGTGAAAAGAGAGGAAAAGCTATTCAAAAGAGAAGAAGAATTAGTGAAAGGAGAGGAAGAGCTAGTGAAAAGACAGGAAGATCTAGTGAAAAGAGAGGAAAATCTAGTGAAAGGAGAAGAAGAGCTTTTGAAAAGAGAGGAAGAGCTATTCAAAAGAGAAGAAGAATTAGTGAAAGGAGAGGAAGAGCTAGTGAAAAGACAGGAAGATCTAGTGAAAAGAGAGGAAAATCTAGTGAAAGGAGAAGAAGAGCTTTTGAAAAGAGAGGAAGAGCTATTCAAAAGAGAAGAAGAATTAGTGAAAGGAGAGGAAGAGCTAGTGAAAAGACAGGAAGATCTAGTGAAAAGAGAGGAAAATCTAGTGAAAGGAGAAGAAGAGCTTTTGAAAAGAGAGGAAGAGCTATTCAAAAGAGAAGAAGAATTAGAGAAAGGAGAGGAAAAGCTAGTGAAAAGAAAGGAAGAGCTAGTGAAAGGAGAAGAAGGGCTAGTGAAAAGACAGGAAGAGCAAGTGAAAGGAGAGGAAAAGCTAGTGAAAAGAGAGGAAGAGCTATTCAAAAGAGAGGAAGTGCAAGTTAAAGAAGAGGAAAAACTAGTGAAAAGACAGGAACAGCTAGTGAAAGGAGAGGAACAGCTAGTGAATAGAGAGAAAATGCTAGTGAAAGGAGAGGAAGAACTTGAGAAAAGAGAGGGAGAGCTTGAGAAAAGAGAGGAAGAACTTGTGAAAGGAGAGGGAGAGCTAGTGAAAAGAGAGGAAGAGCTAGTGAAAAGAAAAGAGAGGAAGAGCTAGTGAAAAGAGAGGAAGAGCTAGTGAAAAGAGAGGAAGAGTTGGAAGGTAGAAGACGAGAAGTAAAGAACTGGGAGGAAGATCTAGAAACAAGACAGAAAGGACAAGAAAAACAGAAACAGGAGTTGTGGAGCCGAGAAAAATGCTTGAAAAGAAAGGAAGAAGAGTCTGAAAGCCAAGAACAAAACATCTGCAGCAAGGCGCAAGATGTGGAGAAAACAGAAAAAGAGCTGCAACACAGAAAGAACCAACTTGATAGTAGGGAATATGATTTAAAGACTTCGGAAGAAAATATTAAGAAAATAAAGCTGGATCTAGAAAACCTGCAGCGACAACAGGACAACCGTCAACTAGAGCTGGATGAAAGGGAAAATGAACAAGGGAATGGGAAGATAGAACATCAGAACCAGAGAGAGGATCTGGAAAAAAGAGAGAGAGAACTGAGGGCCAGAGAACATGATTTGAGATGTGGAGAACAAGGGTTGGAAAACCAGGAGGAGGATATGGACAACCGACAGCACGACATGGACAAAAGACAAGAAGAATTGGAAAATATACAACAAGACCTTGAGAAAAGGGAGCTTCACCTGAAGAATAGAGAGGAAGAAACAAAGAAGCACAGACAAGCTCTGGAGAAAGAGATCAAAGACAGCAAACAAGGACTTGAAAACAGAGAACACCATTTGAAGAATGGAGAGCAAGAGTTACTGAATTGGAGAACAGAGTTAGAAATTCAAGGGAAACATATGAGCAACAGGAGCCAAGACATGGAAAAGCTGGAGGGAGAGGTGGAAAACCATCAACAAGAGCTAAGGAACAGAGAGGAAGGTTTTGAAGACAAAATGCAAGAGTTGAGGAATTGGGAGCAGCGTCTAGAAAGACTTGAAACAGAACTAGAGAGGAGAGAGCGTGAACAGAGGAATACGAATAATGGATCCAAGGAAAAGGAGCAAGAAGTTAACCATTTTGAAAAAGATCCGGATGGCAGAGATTATGACGTGGAGATCAGAGAGCCCAACGGATTGATACCAAGCCATGATGCACATGGAGGAGATGTCTGTGACATGACAACAAGATGTGATAATGTGACACTAGAGGCTATAGAGGATTCCCATATGATGTACCGGGAAGTAGGAGTGTTGGAGAAAGAAGGACGGGAACTGCAGGGAAAAGAACCAGAGAGGAGTGAGAGCATCACAGACCGGGAAGATCAGACGATGATGGAATGTGCCTCGTCTACAATCTTCAACAACAACAGTCAGTTTGAAAGAATGGCAGCGCCAGAAGAGAAAGAGGGGGCGGAAGAATGTAAAAAGAGGAGGAGAATGGGTGAAGAGGAGGATGAGGAGGATAATTGTAAGGAAATTGAAGATGTAAACGTTATCTCAGACTTAAAGTTAACTCCAAGTCCAGGCCCCAGTGTGGAAAACACTAAACGCATCCAAAGGTCTGAGCTGAGGCTGGTACTGTTAGGGGAGACTTGGTCCTCCCGTCACCCAGCAGGGTACACAATCCTGGGCAGAGAGGCCTCACACCCATGTGAGTCCATCTCGATGCCATGGCGGGGACAAATCGCTGGAAGACAGGTCAGTGTGGTAGAACCACTTGGGCTAAAGTGGCGTAATGGACCAGTCGGCAACACCTCCGTCACCACAGACCCAACACAGCTCAGGAACATCTTCCATAGTGTTTCCCTGTCCCACCCAGGTCCCCACGCTATCCTCCTGGTCCTACCAGCCTACCTGTCATTCACACAGAAGTATCGGAGAGCGGTAGAACACCATATGAGTGTGCTCGGGGAAGATATTTGGCGTCACACTATGGTGCTGTTCACGTGGGGGGAAGCTTTAGGGGAGAGTGCAGAGCAGCACATATTGAGGAATGGGGACCTCCAGTGGCTCGTGGGACAATGTGGCGGTAGATACCATATTCTGGCCAGCAGGAAGAACAAAACTCAAACAGCAGAGCTAATGGAGAAGATAGAGGAGATGGTGGCAGGAAACTATCAATGTAATGGAGACTGATCTTCAGTTGGGATGAGTAGAGATGAATGGAGAGACAATGGATGGACTGGGATGATATGAGAGGGAAATAATCAGTTGTTTGAAATCTTTGCGAATAGGCCAATGGCGGGATGTTTAATGTCATGTGTATTTTTTAAATATTGTTTTATATAAAATATCATTCATTAATGAGGAGATATGTTACAGTTACCAAATACAGAGTCAAACTACAGAAGCAAAATAAATCACAGAATCACAAAGGGACTTTTTCATGTATTACATTTCAGAAACATCCTAAATGTTGTGGTCTTTTTTGTTCCAGTTTCGCACGGATTGACCCATAAGACTGCTTATAGGTTAAAAAGTTAGATTTACAGTATGTGAGTTCATAGTTTCTCCACGAGATAGAGATCTTGTATCACTTTCTGTGGACGGCGGATGGAGTTTTTCAAGATGCTGATGTTCAACATGTTGATAATAAATTGTATTAAATGAGTTCAAATGTGTCCAAGCACCAGTACGTTTAATTGAGACATCATAAGTGAAATATGAAGTGGGCTAATGTATACAGGGTCATAGTGGGCCAGGGCCCGTATCCACAGTGTTGCAGAGTTGGAGTGCTGATCTAGGATTAGGTCCCACCTTGTCCATGCAATCTTATTCATTGAGATTTAAAATATAAAACTGATCCTAGATCAACACTCCTACACTGAGATGCTTTGTGAAAACAGGCACATTGATAAAAATAGAAGAAAAACTTGGAAAACTAATCCCATTACAGTTTTTCTCAGTCGCTTTGGTGCATTTCTTAGATCAAAAGTGCAATTCTTGATCCTACTTGTACAAATTCAAAATCATCTAGTCACTTGTGCACATCATTAAAGCAATTTCTTATTCCTTTGAACAAATTGCAATTGATAATGTACAAGTGTCAGCTTTTTTCCACATTATCAATTGCTCATGTCATGGTGATCAAAATATAATAGATGGTTCTCTGTTGAATAGTCTTACCCCTCAAAACATCTAGGCATTAGTTCCTTGCATAAGCCATTACATGCAAAACTGTTGAACTATTTGTCATAAACTGTCAAGCATAGTTTTACACATTTCTATTAGACCTTTTGTACAAAAACGTGAATTGAAGAATCGTGCAGGTGAAATTGACCCTCACTCATGAAGGAATGTAAAGTGTTAGTTCAACCAACAATCAACAAGTTGTCTAAATTGCTCAAAGTTGCATCTCATCAAGAATCAATTGGCAAGCATATATAGACAGACCACAACACAGAGTTGCAATTTTCCAATAATGGATGGACCAGGAAACGAACAGGGTCAACAGCCAAGAGGAGGAAGAAGAGGAGCAAGGATACGTGGTGGAAGGCAAAACAGAGGAAGAGGCAGAAGAGGACATAGGCACATATCTGATGACATAAGGGCCACTATTGTAGACCATGTTGTCAATCATGGCCTTACAAGGGTGCAGCCGAATATTGGGAGATCAACCGTGTCCTCAATAGTTCAAACGTTTCGAAGAGAGAACAGGTATGTCCACCAATGTACAGTGCACTGTTACTGTATATAATCAGTATACTGTCTACTTCCTACAATGCTTCATATTACAGTAGTCCACTTGTATTTCACAGCATACAGAAATATACTCTATACAGATACATACTGCACCTTACATGCACCCACCTGTATGTTTTACAGTAAAATGTGTGTTCGCATAGTTTTTGTTTATGTGAAAGTGTGCGATGCATCACTGCATTTTTACCCACATAGGACTGCAAGATTACCTCAAACTGGTGGCAGAGGACGCCTTTTCACACCTCAACAGGAGGAGGCTATTTGCACCATGAACTAAGGAGCTACGGTACCAGTATGTACAGGTAAAACATATATCTATGTAACTACTTTACAGTAACATTTTATAGTGATACATAGTACAGTAAGCATAAACTGCACATATTTCCATTGCTGTGGAAGGAACATGCAATATATGTACATTTTATGTCACACTTCCTTACCAAAACAAATTCAAATGTGTTCTGGGATATAGCGTATAATGGAGTTGGAATCAAGTGAACCCTCTCTCAACTTTGTATATGTGGATGAGGCTGGCTTCATCCTGACCAAATGCAGAAGGCGGGGTCGGAATATCATCGGTCACAGAGCTACTGTGGATTTGCCAGGCCAACGGGGAGGAAATATCACCATGTGTGCTGCTATTTCGGAGCATGGTGTCCTAACCCATATCCCCCTTATAGGGCCATACAACACCCAGCATCTACTCAACTTTTTAGAGACTCTCTACAGGGCTCTCATCCCTGATGATGAGAGGGGTCTGTTTAGAGAGGATTTGCCAAAGTATGTGGTCATTTGTGATAATGTGAGTTTCCATCGATCAAACATCATAAGGCAATGGTTTGTGACCCACGCAAGGATGCTCATAGAATTCCTCCCACCTTATTCACCATTCCTTAACCCAATTGAGGAGTTCTTTTCAGCATGGAGGTGGAAGGTGTATGATCGTCAGCCACACACACAGATGACCCTGCTGGCTGCAATGGATGCAGCATGTGAGGACATCACAGTAGATGCCTGCAGAGGATGGATGAGGCATTCCAAAAGATTCTTTCCACGTTGCATTGGAAGGGAAAATATCCGGTGTGATGTGGATGAGAATATGTGGGCCTTCAGACAGGAACGTCTGGATGTGTAGAGACAGCACAACAGTGCTGGGGGCAAAGTTGTGCCTTAGGGGTGGTTTCCTGTGTTTCTTTCTAATTTAGTTTTTTTTTCCCTTGGTGCCCCTTGGGTTGTCCAGTCTATTTCAATCAATAACCCACATACAGTAATATATAAATAGTACTGTTGAAATTGATATACTCTATAGAAGTGCAGGCTTGTACATTTTCAATACAGTAACTGTCATCCAAACTGTAGCCTAAGTTTACATCAGGTAATTGACAACATGCCTAAACATTTTGACGACCTTGTTCGTGAACAATGACTCAATGACTTATCATTCTGATGACACTGACATGGTCATTGGCATGAATATTTTCCTTTGAGAGCTGTACTAAGGATTTTTAGTGACTGACTAGCTTTAGAAACATATCTATTGTATGTTGCAGTTTGTACAAATTGTTCTGAGAAATGCACTTGTTATTTTGCACGTGTTAGGGATGTTGTGAAAAATGCACCAAAGCGACTGAGAAACTGTATTGGAAAATGTGAATGATTAAATATTAATGAATTGTTGCAATTCATCTTTTGAGATTTTATTCAACTGTGCTTCTCTGTTTTGAAGCGAACAAGGAACTGTAGCAATATTTACCGACATGTATAATAGACCTAAAACTTGTGAGCTACATTCATCTTTATTAGATAGGCCAACCACACATTTTGCCATGCGTTTTCACAGAAATAGAAGTAGATATTTGTCGGTGGGCATTAGCCAGCCTTTCATAAAATCTAAATGTGTCTTTATGAAGATTGTTGACCTATATTTCGTTGCTAGGAGAGCAGGGGAGCTAAGTATTGTCGTAGGGAATCTCACCAGAGACAGCTCTGCGGTTGACAGGTAAAATATGATTCTAGATGAGTGGGTTATAGTCTATGGCTTTAAAAGTGTCAAGCTTTTATACCAAGGGCGAAATGAAGCTGTAAATATTGGGAGGGATGAATGGTAGAGGGTCCATGGGGTCCCCCCAGATTGGTTTGTTTTTACATTTTAAAACGCATTTCCTGCAATTCTACACAGTTTGACATGACTTATTATTCCTCTCTTGGGGGGTATTTGAGGGGTATATGGAGGGTTATTTTGACAACACAATATAAGTGGAATGATAACAGGAAGGTCCCTCAATAAAAATCAATTGGGGGGTAAAAACAGTTAAATTCCTGCATTTCAACACATTTTGCCATGAGTCTGAGGAACATTTTTGCAGTTTAAAAGTAACTATCCAGTGAAAATATCACTTAAGTTAATATTCTGTTATCTCATGACCCCTATAATGTTGTTGACTCATCCTATACTCATATTTGTGGCCAAAGCATAAATAAATACAAATAATACATTAAAAACCTCAAACAGACCGTTTTAAAAAAGGCTTGCTATTATCTCATAGAGGATGATGTCATTCTTCTGAGAAGGATGAGCTGGCCAATCAGCAATCTTCTTGCTTGAATATACGCTGTGATAGAAAAAGTATGTATTCACTTGATTTATTTGATATTAATGGTTAATTAATATTTAACTAATAGTAAGAGATTTCTGTCTTACTAGTGTCTGTGTTTTTCCGTGTTTTTCAAATCAAATCAAATTGTATTTGTCACATTTGCCTTAATACAACAGGTAATACAACAACCTTACAGTGAAATGCTTACCTACAAGCCCTTAACCAACGATGCAGTTTTAAGAAAATACCTAAAACAAAATACAACTCCATTTCCCTGCAGCTAATCTGGGCGTATGGTCACTAGAGATGGCTTTAGCTGACAAATGAGTTAAAGACTGCATTACATTGTAACGGCGTTCGTCTGTTGAAGGAAGAGAGTCGGACCGAAATGCAGCGTGTTGGTTACTCATGACTTTAATGAATGAAATGCGGTACATGAAATAACTGAAAGACGAAAACAACAAACGGAACGTGAAACTATTACAGCCTATCTGGTGAACACTACACAAAGACAGGAACAATCACCCACGAAATACAAAGCGAAACTAAGGCTGCCTAAATACGGTTCCCAATCAGAGACAACGAGAATCACCTGACTCTGATTGAGAATCGCCCAGGCAGCCAAGCCTATACAACACCCCTAATCAGCCGCGATCCCAAAACTACAAACCCCAATACGAAAAACAACATATAAACCCATGTCACACCCTGGCCTACCCAAACATATAACAAAAACACAAAATACAATGACCAAGGCGTGACATACATATACAAGAATGTGTTTTACAAGAGATAGTTTAGGAGTAGAACAATCCCTCAGTGTCTCAAAATCATTCTTGCAACTGGGAAATTAAGCCAGGGTGGGGTTAAGACAACAACCCTGTGCAGATAACGACTGGATGAACCCAGAGTGGCTTATGATGCTCCTTGGTCTGCATGGGAGGGGTGGAACCAACCATGACGAGGCATTTTTAGTGTCAGCTATATATAGTACTCTGTATTTGTGTAAAGGTTAGGTTACTCGGTCCAACACTCAAGGGTGTGGGGTCGATCAGCCTCATTATTGCAATAACTAATCGATATTAAATAAAGATGATTGTTTGAAGAAATAACATCTCTCTCAGTATGAATTTCCACGACAAAACCCACACCATTCTGTTGTTTGGGTACAACAACACCATTCCAAGGAAAACTATTTAACTCATATTGTCATTAATTATAGGCCATATTTCTTATTTCAAAGCTGGAAACATTGGACAGCTATGTTAAAGATCATCTTTGGGCAAAAACAATTTTTAAACAAGGTCTTTAAATGGTATAACTGATCAATGCACCTATCATACAAGGTAATTTAATGCTTAAAAATACATATAATGCAGGAATAAGATATTTGGCTAGAGGAGTGCCATTTCTTACCGATCTCGACCGCTTCTGTCCAAAAACAAATCCTGTGCAATGACATCAACACATACTGGGGGAGTTTCTGGCTAGCTACAAGTGGCTAGCTTAGTTAACGAGCTATCTATGTCGGTCGCGGCGCACATGACCAGAATTACACATACAGCAGATGAACCAGGAAAGGCACACCGCATTTCAGTTGGAAAATTGAGAAAGAGGAGTTGACCGTCGACCGGTAAAGCTCATTTCCAGCAATTCTTCACATTTTGTCATTGCTTATGTGTTCATATGCTATAATATTTATTTTAGATTTGAAAGAAATGACTGGAGGGGACGAATCGACCTGTTCTGAATTTTTGGAGGGGAAATGTCCCCCCATACCTCATGGCAATGTTTTATATCAACTTAAAAGACATGGGGATCCGTTGGTAAAGCCTGGTGCTTGCAACGCCAGGGTTGTGGGTTTGATTCCCATGGGGGACCAGTTTGTGGAAATAAATACAAAATGTATCCACTCACTGCTGTGAGTTGCTCTGGATAAGTGCCTCTGCTAAATTACTCAAATGTAGTACAAACATATGAAAGCAAACAGCTTTTCTAGCTCACAGACCTCGAGGAGAGTCAAAACACTCAATGGTAATTGTGGAATGATTGACTTGTCGTTGCTGCAAATGTTGCCATTTCTGTAACCAATCATCATACAATGCCATCGGTCTGTCATTGAGCGAGGACTGGATGTGTGAAATGCTCTCTCAAAGAAGTCAATTTTGACAATGTATTTGTACATCGCTGCAGGGGGCAACTATCTTTCAAAGTGTTTTTTTTTAATCAAGCACTTATTGACGATAAAAAAAAGAGATATGGTTTGTCCTCATCTCCCCACTTCTCCCCACTCCTCTTTCAATGTCCAATTGCAATGGATGTATCTAATGGCCTGTAGGCCGCCTACTGTAATTGCTCACTAAACTTGCAAATGTGAAATGTGTGGTGAAAACGATGCTTTGTGTCTTTCCAAATGTCCACTTTGTGTCATTTAAAGTCCACTCGCCGCCAACGTGGGATAGCAGAGTCACGCGTTGGTAGTTCATGGCCTTGGTCAGAAAAAAAGAACGTCTGATGCTACAGTAGCTTAGCATAGCAGGACCCAATGTCACCATTCTGTCACTCAAATTTCCAGATTGAATTATAATTAGATTTTGAATAAATGATGATTGGGCAACTCAATATTAGGAAGGTGTTCCTAATGTTTGGTATACTCAATATACTGTAGGTGTTCTCCTGATTGGAAACCGACTGGAAAAAAGCTGACAATCATGTTTCATCTTGTTAAAACACTTATTAGCAAATCTAAGTTTTAAACGTTTTAGGTTTTAAATGTGTCACATGTTTAATGGTTTTACAATGTAAGAAAAGCATCAGACATACATTAAACATTTGTTATTCCAAAACCATGGCTACACTGCCATGGAACTTTATGCCACAAATTTGCTTTGATTGCATTTGAGAGTCATCAGAACCATAGTCTAATAGTACTATCGTTTTGTACCAACATTCTTTTTATTTTATTTTTTTACCTCATAATAATAGTGAATCATGTTATGTGATAAAACCCCATTGCACTGTATTAAATCATATCTCTTTCCCACTGCCCTCTCTCCATTCAGGGTCACTCTCATGGGCTTCATTCCAAATGGCACCCTACTCCCTTTACAGTACACTACTTTTAACCAGGGCCCCATGGGAAGAAGTGCACTATATAGGGAACAGGGTGCCATATTATTTTGGACACAGCCATGATGTTAATGTAGTGGGACAAAGGTCCCATTCACATTCCACAGGTCATCCTGTGTATCCATCGACTCACATCAGTGTACAGATATTTGATAGGGGTCTGTTCAAAAGTAATGAACTATGTAGGGAATAGGGTGCCATTTGGGACGACTGCTATGGCTTTTTTAAAACAGGAGTTAATGGTTTGGTTGATTTCTATTCATGAAAATGCACACAAACAGCCCACTAGTTTGAATAATGGAAGAAGTAGCTGACTGTACATGACAGACAGATAGTAAAGCCTACACATGTTTATTGGATGCTCGATGATAAAGGACAGATGGCAGATTTTGATAAGCCTTTACAGGATGGCAAATTAAAAATAAACGTTTTCAGCAATTGATTAGATGCCTGGTTTTGAAAGCCTTTTGGATTGTGGAGGCAGTAGCAAGCTAACATTCTGCTTGAAGGGAAGATGGGAGATTTGTAGCGGGCAGTAAAGCAGCACAAGGTAGTGGCAAGCTACCATTCTTTTAACATTCTCTCTCGCTCCATTTTTGGGGTAATTGATTATATCTTGTTTTGAAAGCATTGGAAGAAGCGATAGAGGTTAGTATAGTGGAAGGAAAGATGAGAGATTGGGCATTGTAGGTAGAGAGGTAGAGCGACATGTATAGTGGAAGGGGATGAGAGACTGGTCAGACCAAACCAGTCTCTCATGGGGGTACGAGAGCTGATGGACCATGAGGAGGGGGGCCTATCTCCTCCCTCTCTACCCCGTCTCCCCCTCCCCTCTACCACCCCCAAGGGGCATCTCTGAATAAGGGAGCTTGCTTGGCTTGGGCTACAGGCAGCTTTCTGCATGACTATTTAAACCCACCCACCCAGCCCTCTCTTATCATCTCTCTTCTCTCCTTTCCTTTCTCTCTTCTCTTCTCTCCTCCCCTACCAGGTCTTAGGTTTGGTCATGTCTCATAGCTCAGAACAGAGCATCCACAATATCCCTTTAACATATGGATCCAAACCCAAAACAAGCAATACTGGTGTATCACAGTAATATCCTTAGCACAGCAGCAAATTGGACAGAAGAGGAGACAGGAGACAGAGGAGGAGAGAGAGAAAGGGTCCTTGGGAGAGAGACAGAGAGAGATAGAAAGGGTCATTAGGAGAGAGAGAGAGAGAGAGAGAGAGAGAGAGAGAGAGAGAGAGAGAGAGAGAGAGAGAGAGAGAGAGAGAGAGAGAGAGAGAGAGAGAGAGAGAGAGAGAGAGAGAGAGAGAGAGAGAGAGAGAGAGAAAGAGAGAGAGATGGACTGTAATATTCAGGTATGACTAAACAGACCTTTCTTCTCTTCTCTTCCCCCTCCTCTCCTCTCCAACAGGAGAGAAAGCAGATGATGTCGGCCCCTCTGGACCGCATCTCTTCCAACTGAGCGCATGCAGTGGGCCAGATCCAGGTCCTGGAATCTAGCTAATGAGACACACCCCAGAGGGTCTGCCTAGCTCCCATTGGCTAAAAGGCCAGAGAGGGGGCGGAGGGGGTGGGTTGGGGAGACCGGGTGTGGGCAAGCATCTGTCAGAATAGGTTCCAAATCAAATACCATAGTGTACATTCATATCCAATACAGCAATGCATCTAAATCAGAGGGAAATTATAATCTAGTCATCTAAAAATATAGCAGGCATTTTACTATGAATAGCTACATTTGTCTGGATTTGTCTTTGTGGATATACTGGTTGGAGTGAGTGTTCAAATCCTGCTCTGCTATTGTTTGTGAGCCTCATTCATGTCAAATTGTAACTATTGGATTGGTTTGAGCTGTTTGCAAAGCTCCATTTGTTTTTAGTCAACATATGAGTAGGGCATTTTGGAATAGATATATGAAAGGGATTGGAGGAGATTTTTCTGTTGGGCTTTGCGCTCTGAAATGCAGTGACCGCTGTTGTCCAAAAGATGGTGTCATCGTGAAGTGAAATCTCCACCGCCTCTCACTTCGCTCTTGAAAATATTTTTTCTGTTTGTTCTTGAATCGAAAATACATTTATTCTGCTCTAGGGTTTGCTCATTATGTCCTGTGGTCTTGACTCTCAGAGTTGCAGGATCGTGATGAAAAGTCTATATTTTGGCTTGATAGCTAGCTAGCTGGCTGTTTGGATTCAAAAAAATATGTTTGGACGTATTAAACCAAGGACTGCATGCTGTGTCCAGGGGTAACCAAGGAAGTGCATGCACTGTTCAGAGAATGCTTCTAACCACTGTCAAGATGTGGTGGCTTTTCGTGCGCTTTTCAGCAGCCACGGCATCACCCAGGTGGGTGTTACATTCCTGGCAATGGAGGATCAGTGCCAGAGAAGGAGCTCCAATGGAGTGAAGCAGGTGTGGTGTGCTGTTAATTAAAAGAGCTTCGGGACAAAACACTTTCAGACTGTGTTTGTTTCTCCTTGGCTTTTCCATCGAATGCCCCCTCCACTGAACCTCCACTGCGTTTCCAGCCCAAACAGCCTCCGTTTCCTCCTAAACTGACCCGAGACATTTCATCTCCGCCATTATAATGTTGTGTTTGTGATTTCACTTTTTACGTACTTTGAGATTCTTTGAAAAGCACTACACAATTTTAAAAAAAATATATATTTTTGTATTGAGATTACGTAGAAGTTTCCATTAAAAAATATAAATATGTACACAGAACAAAAATATAAACGCAACATGCAACAATTTCAAAGATTTTACTGAGTTACAGTTCATATAAGGAAATCAGTCCATTTAAATATAATCATTAGGCCCTAATCTATGGATTTCACATGACTGGGAATACAGATATGTTGGTCACAGATACCTTAAAAAAAATGTAGGGGAGTGGAACAGAAAACCAGTCAGTACCTGGTGTGACCACCATTTGCCTCATGCAGCATGACACATCTCCTTCACATAGAGTTGATCAGGCTGTTGATTGTGGCCTGTTGAATGTTGTCCAACTCCTCTTCAATGGCTGTGCAAAGTTGCCGAATATTGGCTGGAACTGGAACACGCTGTCGTACACGTCAATCCAGAGCATCCCAAACATGCTCAATGGGTGACTTGTCTGGTGAGTATGCAGGCCATGGAAGAACTGGGGCATTTTCAGTTTCCAGGAATTGTGTACAGATCCTTGCAACATGAGGCAGTGCATTATCATGCTGAAACATGAAGTTATGGCGGCGGATGAAAGGAATGGCACAACAATGGGCCTCAGGATCTTGTCACGGTATTTCTGTGGCATTCAAATTGCCATCAATAAAATGGTGTTCGTTGTCTGTAGCTTATGCCTGCCCATAACCCAGAAATTATTTGGATGTGCAAACACACAGTTTCATCAGCTGTCCTGGTGGCTGGTCTCAGATGATCCCGCAGGTGAAGAAGCAGGATGTAGAGGTCCTGGACACGTTGTCTGCGGTTGTGAGGCCGGTTGGACGTACTGCCAAATTCTCTAAAATGACGTTGGAAGCAGTTTATGGTAGAGAAATGAACATTCAATTCTCTAGCAACACATTTTAGAGTGACTTTTATTGTCCCCAGCACAAGGTGCACCTGTGTAATGATCATGTTTTTTTTATCAGCTTCTTGATATGCCACACCTGTCAGGTGGATGGATTATCTTGGCAAAAGGGAAATTCTCACTGACAGGGATATAAACAAATGTGTGCACAAAATAAGCTTTTTGTGCGTATTGACACATTTCTGCTATCGTTTATTTCAGCTCATGAAACATGGGACCAACACATTACATGTTGCGTTGATATTTTTGTTCTGTATATTTTGGGACATGAAGTACACTGTCCTATACAGTGCCACTATAGGCTATGACCATGCATATTTCCCTGTTTGTCAACACAAATCCCTATACACTATGCATGTTGTATCCTCAGCCATCTGCCTGCTTAGATTTATGATATAGATTTGAGAAGAAGAAGAAGAAGAAGAAGACAGGGGTGAGGCGCTGTTGCTCTTCTCTCTTCTTTGCCTCCTGATCGGGATGGTTTAGCGTCACCCCCGGCGGCGATGCAACGGTTCACGAAGAGGTCAGGTGGCGAGGGCGGGAGGGAGTTTACGCAACGTGACGAGCGTGACCGCCGGGGTGGTTGCTGAGTTCAAGGTGCTTTCCTCGAATGAACGAAAGAACGAAAAACGTCATCGCCGTAGACCACCGTGGAGTGGAGCCTTGACAGGGAGCTCTGGGGCAGAGGAAGGAAGGGAGGAAGGAAGGGAGGAAGAACGGTAGGAATGGGTTCTTCAATCGTGTTCTTTTTTCTTATTTTAATATGTTTTTTTATATGTGTTTTTGTTCTACCTTGTTATTTCTAGTATTTCATTGTTCTTGATTACTGCATTGTTTGGGTTAGATCTTTCAAGAAAGGCATTTCACTGTACTTGTGCATGTGACATTAAACATTGAAACAAGGGGGGATAAGGGACAGGCGGATAGATAGAGAGGTCAACAAAACTCACATGTCCTTCTACGTAAACGCCTGGGGTGCCAAGACCCTACCCCTGTGGGGAAAGAGATAGAGACAGGGGAAATGGGGAGGGAAGAATGCATGAGACCTCCCTGGGTTTAAATCGTAATTATTTTCTTTCAAATTACTTTTGTGAGTGTTTAATTGAGCTTGTTCTGGAGTGTCAGATAGACAGGATTGATTTGCACTTTAAGGGGACTAATCGATTGGTTACATTATGCCAGGCAAGCTCAATCAAGAGCCGCTAAAGTATTTGAAGGTGTTTCATATACTGTTTGTACTGTACACAGGTCAAAGCCAGGCAGGCAAGCATTGCGATTCACAGTTCAGATCATTGCTTCTGTCAATGTCAGGCTGGATCAACAAACAAACACATTGGCATCTACAGTGGGAAGAACAAGTATTTGATACACTGCCGATTTTGAAGGTTGTCCTACTTACAAAGCATGTAGAGGTCTGTCATTTTTATCATAGGTACACTTCAACTGTGAGACACGGAATCTAAAACAAAAATCCAGAAAATCACATTGTATGATTTTTAAGTAATTAATTTGCATTTTATTGCATGACATAAGTATTTGATCACCTACCAACCAGTAAGAATTCCGGCTCTCACAGACCTTCTTAGTTTTTCTTTAAGAATCCCTCCTGTTCTCCACTCATTACCTGTATTAACTGCACCTGTTTGAACTCGTTACCTGTATAAAAGACACCTGTCCACACTCAATCAAACAGACTCCAACCTCTCCACAATGGCCAAGACCAGAGAGTTGTGTAAGGACATCAGGGTTAAATTTTAGACCTGCGCAAGGCTGGGATTAGCTACAGGACAATAGGCAAGCAGCTTGGTGAGAAGGCAACAACTGTTGTCGCAATTATTAGAAAATGGAAGAAGTTCAAGATGACGGTCAAGCACCCTCGGTTTGTGGCTCCATGCAAAATCTCCCCTCGTGGGGCATCAATGATCATGAGGAAGGTGAGGGATCAGCCCAGAACTACACGGCAGGACCTGGTCAATGACCTGAAGAGAGCTGGGACCACAGTCTCAAAGAAAACCATTAGTAACACACTACGCCGTCATGGATTAAAATCCTGCTGCGCACGCAAGGTCCCCCTGCTCATGCTAGCGCATGTCCATGCCCTTCTGAAGTTTGCCAATGACCATATGGATGATCCAGGGGAGGAATGGGAGAAGGTCATGTGGTCTGATGAGACAAAAATAGAGCTTTTTGGTCTAAACTCCACTCACCGTGTTTGGAGGAAGAAGAAGGATGAGTACAACCCCAAGAACACCATCCCAACCGTAAAGCATGGAGGTGGAAACATCATTCTTTGGGGATGCTTTTCTAAAAAGGGGACAGGACGACTGCACCGTATTGAGGGGAGGATGGATGGGGCGATGTATCGCGAGATCTTGGCCAACAATCTCCTTCCCTCAGTAAGTAATTGAAGATGGGTCGTGGCTGGGTCTTCCAGCATGACAACGACCCGAAAAACACACAGCCAGGGCAACTAAGGAGTGGCTCCGTAAGAAGTGGCCTAGCCAGTCTCCAGACCTGAACCCAATAGAAAATCTTTGGAGGGAGCTGAAAGTCCGTATTGTCCAGCGACAGCCCCGAAACCTGAAGGATCTGGAGAAGGTCTGTATGGAGGAGTGGGCCAAAATTTCTGCTGCAGCGTGTGCAAACCTGGTGAAGAACTACAGGAAACGTATGATCTCTGTAATTGCAAACAAAGGTTTCTGTACCAAATATTAGGTTCTGCTTTTCTGATGTATCAAATACTTATGTCATGCAATAAAATGCAAATGAAATACTTAATCATACAATGTGATTTTCTGGATTTGTGTTTTAGATTCCGTCTCTCACAGTTGAAGTGTATATATGATAAAAATTACAGACCTCTACATGCTTTGTAAGTAGGAAATCCTGCAAAATCGGCAGTGTATCAAATACTTGTTCTCCCCACTGTATAACCGTTCTCATTCCAGATGTCTGTATACATCTCTCATCCCTCTCTATCTCATGCCCTCTATTTCTATTTCTCTCTTCACGTTTTTAAATTATCTGTGCATAATTTATTTCCCCATTAATATTTGTCCCTTTTAGCTGTGCATGGTTGAATGCATTAGCGCATCTTTGGTTTTAGAAGTGGGGGGGGGGGGGGGGACATAACCTGGGCATCTTAAGCTGATTTTTGTTTTTACCAAATCCAATATGCTGTATATATTTAGAACAAAAAGTAAGCAAACATGTCCACAGTCATCAAGCTAGGTAAGAGATTATTATTACATATGTTTAAGTAATTAATAACAACTAGATCAAATGTAATTCAAAAATTAATATTAATATATTGTGTTGCACCTTTAACCAATAGCTTAACAAATGTACAAGTCTTGAAAAAATATAAAGACTTTCGATTGTCTTTATTCTCTATATCAAATTTCAGCCAGACCGACCAGCCAGCCCGAACCGCCTGCACGCCATTCCCCTACCAGGCTAGTCAATAACGAAACTCTCTCCCAACACAAGTTCCTTCCCAGTTCCCACCTTTTAATTTTTTAACTTCCCAAGTGAAAGGTTTAAAAACAACAAAAAACACAACAAAAAACCCACACAGAAACTGCAAATCCTCCATATAATTAATCTCATAGGTCTAATAGTACTATAGAGCACCTTTTACTTGCACACAATATAGCTGGGTCGCCCCGACCTGTCCCTAGGGGTCCACCACCCTGCACTCAGCTTTAGGATCTTAGTAAAACATTCATTATTGGTTTTGGGTGTGTTAGGCCAGTAACAACTCACAGGATGGTAGACCCCCCAAGGCCAGGACTGAGCAGCCCAGCAGCTCTTATCCAGAGCGACCAATTTGTAAGTCGCTCTGGATAAGAGCGTCTGCTAAATGACTTAAATGTAAATGTAAATGTAATGTGTTGTATCTGCAAAAATTCACCTCAGCTCCATCACAGACCGGTCTTCTCTGGCTGCCTCACCCTGTTGAGACCCTTGTCACCATCTGATCCTTCTAAGGTGAGGCATGACAAAGAATTACCTTGTTGTACATTTATACATTATTGTCAGATCCCAGACTGTAGCTTTAAGCTTAAGCTGCTGTCGTGTAGCTACTGTAGGTCAAGCCATCAATTCAAGATGAAACTTTATATAATCCAATGATATTGTTAATGTACTGCAAAATTCCCCTCAGCTCCGCAGACTGGTCTTCGCTGGCTGTCTGACCCTGCTGGGACCCATGTCACAATCTGATCCTTCTAAGACATGATGAGCATAGTGTTGTGTACTGATTGTGCACTAGAGGGCTGCATTCCCGCGGGATTCCTGTGGGACCTGAAGGTTCCGACAGAGATCATTGCAGAGATCATTGCAGCGGGTTCTGGAGGAAGACAGACGACTTTGGGATGAAAATGTTGTATTTTTGTTGTCCCACAGATGATTTGGAAACGGTCCTCTTTCTGCTTTGTATGCGTTAGCCTACCTACTGTATTAAAAGCACATATTGTTTCGCATTATTCACACACTCAGAATTCACTGCTTCAACTTCAGTAGCCTACCTCTCCTAGTTGGACGTGAGAGTTCAAGTGTTAACTTAAATATGATTGCACTATTGTTTACTAGTGTCTGTAAATAAATACATAGGTTAGTCTACTATGGTGAGCGAGCGTTGCACCTTTTCATTTTCAATAAGTATTGATTACCCATATTTTTTTCTTGGCCTGCAAATTGCCCTCCTAAAAGGTAGACTGTATCCTATTGGCCAATGCAAAATTTAGCAAGAGCCGCTGTCATCATTCTTGCTGCTTCAAGTTCAGTAGCCATACCTGCGCGATCAGGTGCACGTGTGGTCTCAATTAAATAGAGTAGGCTATAGCATGGGGCCGTTATCTTTCCAAGGGAATGTACTTCCTAAATAGGCATATGATTTAGGCTATAGTTTACTACATTGTCTAGAAAGGCCTAAATATTGATCTCCCATATTTATCCGGTAGGCTATAAAAATAGCTCAAGAGAAAGTGTAGGTCTCTCTAACTCTGCTCTCTTCAAACTACATCAAACATATTGGTTAATCCAGCCCAGTAGTACAGATAGCTTAATGTAAGGCCATGTGAGAATCTTTGGCAATTTAACATATTTCTTAAGTGATTTTTGCTCATTTGATATTGCCTATGGGGCGCAAAATTGCTGGGACCATGGCTGGCAAGTGAGCTGTGTCACATACGCCTAAAATAACACTGCGGGATGGGCTTGGGTTTGGGACCAGTTCTTGCGGTGCCAGGTGGGAGTCGGACAGAAAGCCAGTGGATGGTGGCATGAAAAGCTGTGGGTGCAGGCAGGAGCAGGATGAAGAAATCCGACACAGACCTCTACTGTGCACCATGACAGTGAAGCCTGTAACTTTCGAACTGCTTATTCCTTTGTCAGTGTGAAAAGTAGAGAATTAAATCGGGAAACTGACAGATCAATAACGTCACATAGCCATACTGACTAATAAAAACTCACATTGCACTGAAAAAAATGTCACAATATAAATCTTCAATCATTTGGCCGATGGCTTCATCGTTTGATTCACGTCTAGTGTTTGAGGTTAAAAAAAAAGTATAGCTAACATTTGCCAACTTTTGGCCAGCTCTCTGTTGAAACTGGACCAAACAAAGGCTACAAAACATGTCCATACAAACAGCTGTTAGATAGTAATAATAGCCACCTCATATCGCTATCTGACAGGTAGCTAGAGACTAGAGCTGACCTGGCTGTGGTAGCTCCAGGCACTTGTCATCTCCCGTCTGGATTACTGCAACTCGCTGTTGGCTGGGCTCCCTGCCTGTGCCATTAAACCCCTACAACTCATCCAGAACGCCGCAGCCCGTCTAGTGTTCAACCTTCCCAAGTTCTCTCACGTCACCCCGCTCCTCCGCTCTCTCCACTGGCTTCCAGTTGAAGCTCGCATCCGCTACAAGACCATGGTGCTTGCCTACGGAGCTGTGAGGGGAACGGCACCTCAGTACCTCCAGGCTCTGATCAGGCCCTACACCCAAATAAGGGCACTGCGTTCATCCACCTCTGGCCTGCTCGCCTCCCTACCACTGAGGAAGTACAGTTCCCGCTCAGCTCAGTCAAAACTGTTCGCTGCTCTGGCTCCCCAATGGTGGAACAAACTCCCTCACGACGCCAGGACAGCGGAGTCAATCACCACCTTCCGGAGACACCTGAAACCCCACCTCTTTAAGGAATACCTAGGATAGGATAAAGTAATCCTTCTCACCCCCCTTAAAATATTTAGATGCACTATTGTAAAGTGGTTGTTCCACTGGATGTCATAAGGTGAATGCACCAATTTGTAAGTCGCTCTGGATAAGAGCGTCTGCTAAATGACTTAAATGTAAATGTAAATGTAGCTACTAGCTAGCATAGCTAATTCATTCATCTCAGTTGAGAGGGGATGAAACATTACAGGTCAGTTACAATACTAGCTCAGCACTGCGCAGAAATACTTGTTTCGTTTTTTTATGTTAAGTTAAACGGCAGTTACCTTGTCAGCTACATCAGTCAACTAAAGAGTAGACAGTTTCTGCTCTGCTTGCTTTCTTTTACAACTCGGTGAAAAAGCGCAACACATACACACTGAACTATGCTCAACTCTCCCGTGCTGGTCCAGCCAGCCTCCCAGAAGCTTTGCCTTCACACAGCCTATCAGCCCGCTCAGTGGTGTCCGCACTGTCCTAAATCCAGCCTCCTGAACACTCCAAACAGTCCACGCTCGGAGGCGTCTACATGGTTCACAAGCATACTGTTGCCTTTTTCTGTATCACATTGTACTGATAAAACCCCCTTCCCCAATGAAAGTTGCACCCCTGGCTGAATGCATCCCAATTTGATATAGTCAGTGTTGGTGTGTGCGATTGCATTTGCCTAAAAAAGGCTTAGCTGACAGATGTCACCCGAGGCCCTAACGCTGGGGTCAAAGGTTCACCACGGTCCGGGGCCCTCTGCTGGACACATCTAAAAACAGCCTCCAACGCAACTGGATAATCTATCCGCACAGACACACACTCAGACGTGTGTATAGGTAGATAGAAAGTAAACACACGCACGCATGCAGACACAACACATTGCTGCCTTGGGCACAATTTATATTGGTGTATTTGTCTCAATCTCCTCAGCTTTTCTCTCGTTCTTTCTCGCCCTCTCTTACACACACACGCACAAACAAGTCCAAACACTGGGCTGATCCCATCCTCATCTGGCCCTCTCACCCCATCTGAGACCTCCTTACATAAAGAGTTATGCAGCTTTGCATTATTTGCAAAGCAAATCCCGATGACGGACTGACAGAGAATTAGATAGATAGACACACACACATGCATGGAGGCACACACACACACACTCACACACACGCATGGACGCACACGCACGCAGCACACACACACGTATGGACGCACAAGTACACACACACAGAACACACACACACACATACTCATAGAGAGACCACACAGTTTTACCTCAAAGCTATAAAAGATTTACTTTGCATGTAATTCTACATGTAACTGTAAAAGGGTTCTTCCAAACATTAACAAAATATGTATTGAAAATGTTACTTTTATCTGCAGGTAATGTAGGATATAGATGTAGGATATAGATGTAGGATATAGGATGTTGATTGAGGAGAATCCAAGTCAGAATCTTAGAGCTTTCAAATATTCTAGAAGGGTGACAAGAGTGTATTGCCGTAGTGTATTGCAGAGTGCTGCTTATGAATGTGTTATGTATGGGTTATGAATGTGTTATGTATGGGTTATGAATGTGTTATGTATGGGTTATGAATGTGTTATGTAGGTACTCTTCAAATATCACCAGGTGTTACCGAAAAAAAAATCGTAATTCTGAAAGAGCCATCTGGCATTGTCTGATACCATATGAATGTTTTCTCTCTTTTTTGCAGGTTATGGAAGGGAAAGTTATTCAATTTGGTTTTATCTCGATTACCGGGATGAAAATATCACGGTTGTGCAGAGAGTGCGAAAAGCAAAGCCAGTTTCAGGAGAGGAGATTAAACATTGATTATGTATGCATAATGAAGTCACTCTTGCCTGGCCTGGCCTGGCCTGGGCTGGAACAACTGTTTTCCTTTACTTAGGTACTGAGTAGAGTAGATTGTGTGTATATAAGTGGTAGAGAAATAGATGGAGAGAGGGGATGCATTGAGAGGGAGAGAGAGATGGAGGGAGCAGAGAGAGAGAAGATAGGGAAGATAGAGAGAGAGAGGGAGACAGAGAGAGAGCACAGAGAGAGATAAGAGCAGAGAGAGAGAGAGAGAGAGAGAGAGAGAGAGAGAGAGAGAGAGAGAGAGAGAGAGAGAGAGAGAGAGAGAGAGAGAAAACACAGGGAGCGAGCAGAGATTAGTTAGGACCAGAGGCAAATACAAGAGGCTAGCGGAGAGGGAGGGAGAGGAATCTCATTGGCTCGGTGGCTAGGCTGTGACGGGCGGATTAGAGTGTGTCTGCTCTGGTTGTGTTTGTTTGATGTATCGGTGGCAGGAGGCCTGAGTTTGTAGCCTACTGCCTAGCCTATAGACTGGTGCAGAGTAAGACTGGGCAGAAATGGCTTTTGGCTGTGAGTGCCCCCTTAGATCAATCCTCCACAACAGTGGATTTTCATGAGTGATTTCACAACACATGGTCCCAGTGAAAATAGACTAATTAGGCCCTATATACACAGTGTGCCGAACAGGAATGTAATGCAGAGAAGAGCAGAGCTATAGCCTAGTCAAGTCCATTAGAGAGTCTACCGGGAGCTTGCTGACACAATGGTCTTTAGGTTATTTTCTCTGTAGCTTAAACACATAGGCCTATTCTATAGTTGAAGTAGTAGTAGTATTGCTATTATCCCACCATGCTTGGAAAGATATCTTGTGGAAAATGTACACAGTGACATGGTGTGCTGGGAGAATAATATAGTCCATATCCTGCTCATAAAACCATATCCATTACTGGGGATTTTTAACAGCGAGGTCAAGAGTTCACGCAGCATCAAATAGTAGAGAGAGTGAGAGAGCCCTAGAAATATGCTGCCGATGCCATGGCAACTGCCGCCCGTGGTCTGGTCTTGAGTTTATCTGAAACTGAAACTGAATCTGAGAGAGAGAACGCCGGCAACCACGGCTACATGAGGCTTTATATATCAAGCTGGTGCAGATGATGCGCTCTGACGGAAAACATGCATGGGCACGCACTGACGCTGCCCCGGTGCCTGTTCACTCGCTCTCCCTGCGCAACATTTCGAAATAGGTTTTATTCATACGTCTGCTGGCGAAATGGGAGAGGGTGAATGTATTTCCGGTGTGCATGCTCAATAGTCTGTGCTGTTGTTGAGTTAATTATCCCTTCCCTTTTGGAATTAAATGATAAGGATGAATTCCAGTAGAAGTGGAAGGCAAAACGCCTTTGTCTGCATGATTTGATAAAAGGCTAAAATCATTTTTTTGTCATATTATAAGTAAGAACATTTAATTGAGGATCTTTCTTGTGATCAAAAACATGTGGAGGGTAGCAACCCTTTCGACCGAGTGTGTGTGTGCTGTACAATGTGCCCTGTGTGCTGTTGCCCTCGTTATTCCATCACATAAAACCGAGGTCTGATAAAAATAGGAAATACTGACGCACGAATAGTGACTAGGCCTGTCGCCATGAATGTTAATTTAGTGAACCTAACATCAAAATGTGTTTTCATCTCACCGATGTGCAAACTCACCCTCCCCTGGCCTAAATGTTTTAGAAATGTAGGCTATAAAAAAACACTTATGAAATGTATCATTCTCCATGAACTTAGTATGACCTAATTGTGCTGTGGTGTAACAACACGTGCTAGCCTCTGTTTAACCTTTTTAGGTCAACTGCCATCGGCTGTTTAAAGGGGAAACGTGCCATGGAATTTTAGTGCCAAACATCATATATGTCTCTTGCATTCTGTCTCTCGTCTCTGTCCTCGACGCATGCCATTCTCCTCGCGTGAACCGCATGTCCAGTAGGCCTATAATATAATGGTCTAGTGTACTTGTGCGAGGAAGCTCTGTAAAGAAAAATGTAATTATAGACTATACCATCATTAAAATACATTAAATATGCCCACATTAGCTCCAGATCTCAATTGGAAAATATCTCCATATTTAATCTCAATCAGAAAAAGCTGGTAAAAACTGGTTTAAAAAATATATTATGTGTTGCTTCAAATTTTGGGATTGCATTGTGCTTTTGCAATTATAAAAAATATCACCCTACTAAATAAACTGTTTTGTTTTCCTGTAACAGAGTAAATTGATCTAAGATGTATGCCTGTAAATATAATGTATACCAGGTGATTAATATATATTTCATTATAATAGTCTAAATAATAGTACAACGCTTGAACAACAATATATTTCTGAAAATGTTTGCGCAAATCCATGGTGGAAAGAGATAACCCATAGGTTACCTACAGATATTCTCACTATACACAATTTGAAATAGGTAGGCCTAATATTAAAACTGTAATATAATTGTATAATTAATTTAGCTATTGTAATACTGTACAATTCAATTTCATATGCAATTAAATTCCGTTTTCATAGCCTATGAAATTAACGCAATACATATTTATTTACCAGGTAGGCCTATTTTGCATGCTCCCTTGAAGTGAATAAAAATTCCATTATTTTTGTCATTTGAACACAGGGTTATATTTTAATAATTAATGACAATAGAGTAAAATAGGAGAATGAAATTATCAGAACTGCGCACTCCTCAATGGTTTGCCACGAGACTCCGAAATTCTTCCTAGAATGCGCACAACCGCACGCGAGCAGGCAGGCACACTACATGCTGACCAAACTTGTTGACGGCCCATCGGACACGACTGCAGAAAAACAGGTAACTTAAATAGTAATAACAATAGAACATTATTCATTGTTATTATGTTTTTAAATTGAAAAATGTATAGGCTTTTGAAATGTCTAAAAATTAGTTTAGACTTTAATAAAAGGGATTTTAGAGTGTGCTGAGATTAATTGCCTTTTCGTCTTGTTGCATGCACGCGGATTTGTGTAGCATATGCTATGCTTTGTGACAATATATTTTAATAAACATATAATCTCACTTTAGTTGCACTTTGACTAAACATTATGTTAATATTAATAAAACAAATCATAATTCAATTTTATTTGGGTTATGATTATTTTCATATTTCTATTTAATCTGGTAACTAATTAACTAAGTAATTATTTTTTTTTACATGAAACCCTACAGTTTTATAACAAGAAAGGAAAACGTTTCTAAATAGAACATGCAATCACTTGAAATCGACGGAGCCAAGGACCCAGCGTGCAAAGCAAAGCAGGCACCCCTGCGCAACCCATGTCCCTGCGCACAGTGCATTCACAGTTCACGGGCTCCTCGACCTAAATGCGATGTGACGGGAGAACCTTTACTGAAACAAACGGGAAAATAGTATCAGGGAAGGCTGACCGAACTGTGAACCGAGGTCCTAACACGGATCAAATTAACAACAACGAAAATAGCACTGCGTTTTCAGATCGCTTATGCGCGAAGCAGCAAATGCAGCCAGCTGTGTCAGGTCTTCTTAGAGCTCGGATGCATAGTAAATGTAGCCTACGCTTCAAGCTCCAGGACGCAGGCGGGCACCCTCGGCGTGCGTCCCGAGGCCGTGGTTTACGAACCTCAGACACCGAGATGTAACTAAAAGAAGTAGTTCAGGAAATAATACTTTCTCAGTCTGCGTCCCTTTGGCAAACAGGGAGCAGGCTACGATAATAGTCTACTACATTATCTCTCTTTCATCATGGTATCGGCTGAACTAAGTAGCCTAGACGATGATGGCAATTATCAGTGTCTGTCCTTGCCATCTTTGCATATAGCTTGTCATTCAAAAAAGGCTGCCCACTTACAAAGGACAACTGAGGGGGAAAAAAATACATTATATATATGTATACACACTACCTGTCAAAAGTTTTAGAACACCTACTCATTCAAGGGTTGTTCTTAGTTTAGATTATTTTCTACATTGTAGGATAATAGTGAAGACATCAAAACTATGAAATAACACATATGGAATCATGTAGTAACCAAAAAAGTGTTAAACAAATCTAAATATATTTTATATTAGAGATTCTTCAAATAGCCACCCTTTGCCTTGATGACAGCTTTGCACACTTTTGGCATTCTCTCAACTATTAAGTTCAATTAACAAGTGTGCCTTCTTAAATGTTCATTTGTGGAATTTCTTTCCTTCTCAATGTGTTTGAGCCAATCAGTTGTGTTTTGACAAGGTAATGGGGTATACATAAGATAGCCTTATATGGTAAAAGATCAACAGATCAAATAAGCAAAGAGAAATGACAGTCCATCATTACTTTAAGTCATGAAGGTCAGTCAATAAGGAACATTTCAAAAACTTTGAAAGTTTCTTCAAGTGCAGTCGCAAAAACCATCAAGAGCTATGATGAAACTGGCTTTCAGAATGAATGGAAGACCCAGAGTTACCTCTACTGCAGAGGATACATTCATTAGAGTTACCAGCCTCAGAAATTGCAGCCCAAATACATTTTTCACAGAGTTCAAGTAACAGACACATCTCAACATAAACTGTTCACGGTGAATCAGGGCTTCATGGTTGAACTGCTGCAAAGAAACCACTACTAAAGGACACCAATAAAAAGAAGAGACTTGCTTGGGCCGAGAAACATGAGCAATGGACATTAGACCGGTTGCAATTTGTCCTTTGGTCTAGAGTTCAAATTGGAGATTTTTGGTTCCAACTGCCATGTCTTTGTGAGACATGGTGTGGGTGAACGGATGATCTCCGCATGTGTATTTCCCACCGTAAAGCATGGAGGAGGAGGTGTTATGGTGTGGGGTGCTTTGCTGGTGACACTGTCTGATTTATTTAGAATTCAAGACACACATAACCAGCATGGCTACCACAGCATTCTGCAGTGATACACCATCCCATCTGGATTGGGTTTAGTAGGACCGTCATTTGTTTTTCAACAAGACGATGACCCAAGACACCTCCAGGCTGTGTAAGGGCTAATTTACCAAGAAGGTGAGTGATGGAGTGCTGAATCAGATGACCTGGCCTTCACAATCCCCCGACCTCAACCAATGACTTGGGATGAGTCGGACCACAGAGTGAAAGAAAAGCAGCCAACAAGTGCTCAGCATATGTGGGAACTCCTTCAAGACTGTTGGAAAAGCATTCCAGGTGAAGCTGGTTGAGAGAATGCCAAGGGTGTGCAAAGCTGTCATCAAGGCAAAGGGTGGCTATTTGAAGAATCTCAAATATAAAATATATTTAGATTTGTTTAACAATTTTTTGGTTACTACATGATTCCATATATGTTATTTCATAGTTTTGATGTTTTCACTGTTATTCTACAATGTATAAAACAGTAAAAAGAAAGAACAACCCTGGAATGAGTAGGTGTTCTAAAACTTTTGTATATATATATATATATAACCAGTTTGGGACCTATACTATCCGTCATTCAATCCTGTCACTCACAGACAGTTAGTCAGTCATAATTTAGAGGTAGAGATGTTACACAACTCCTTATACTGAATCTTGACATGCAGGTTCACTTAACTGATGGGTCATCATGCTATAAGAGTGGCTATGCTGAGTTTGAAATGGCACCCTTTTCCATAGTGCACTACTTTTGAGCAGGGCCATGCAATGTCTAGGCTCAGTCCAAAATGTTCCGCTATGGGCCCTAGTTAAAAGTAGTGTACTACATAGGGAATAGGATGCCATTTCGGATGCTGCCCATAGTGTGCTTGACCTTATATTGGATCTGGGTTCAGTTACTATTTTAAATCTTTCAAATAATTGAAATGTTTTCTTAGGCTGCCTGGAGTGCCAGGTGGGTGGGATTTACAGTTTTTGAACTTTTCTATTAGTCCATTAAGCCAGGCAAGCTCAATCAAGCACAGATAATGCACTTGAAATAATTTCAAATAGTAATTGAACCCAGGTCTGAGTGTTCGAGGACTGCAGCTGAATATTGTTGGCTCGACATTCATGATCATCGGAAGGAGTCACACAGCAGCCTGTTATTAAGAGAATGCCTTGAAGTGCTTTGAAGCCAATGTTATGTATGTCATCAGCTAATTAATTCCATGGCTGGCAAACCAGGCTGGGGCGGAGGGGGGAAGGGGGAGTAGGAGGAGGACAGGGAGATGAGCAGTTCACTCTGTTGTTTATCGTTTTATTATTATACTTTTTCAACAACAACAAAAATCCCCCCCAAATTTTATTTTATTTTTTATAATGATAATATACAGATAACAAGATAACATACATTATATATAAGTAAAACTAAATCAAATAGCAAATAGCAACAGGTACCATTATCAGCAGCAAATGCAGTTAGCTAATGTACAGTTAGCATTACAACTTGGAGGCAAATTGCAGCAGATACATTTTCATCAAACAGTTATATTTTCAGAGCTTTTCCAGATCAACTAGTACAATTCTTATTATTATTACTAGGATTATTATTATTTCCGTTCCCTCTCTTTCTATGAAGCAAGGATACACGCTGGGTCTCAGGATGCCCAGCATATTTTAAAATATTTTTCCCAGTAAAGGAGCCCATACTTTCAAGAATGTGGGACCGCTATACTCTTAAGTCCATTGTCAATTTTTTTGAATGGAAAAACACCTGCAACTTATTTTATCCACAAGTGAAAAGATGGGTTTTCATTTCCCCAATGCACAAGAATACATTTCTTTGCAAAGTATGAAATAGTTATCAGCAACCTTGTCTTGTCTGAGTCAAGCGTAATATTTTGCATGTAATTAAGGAGGTAAAGGCTTGGAGATTGTACCAATTCAATATCAAAAATTATCTGAGTGGCTGTATGAATAGAGCGCCTGTTGTTCATCCTTCTAATCACTTGCCCTCAGGCCTGTGTGTTTGTGTTTGTGTTTGTGTTTGTCCGCGCTCTCCTAAACTCTGCCACCTAAAGTTTGAACGGCAAGATGGCTCCATGCATCCAAACATGTAGCCTCAGTCCATTAGCTAGAGTCACATCACAGACAGACTCGGTCACTCCCACAATAGAGCTGTTTACAACACATCTATGGAAAGGGTGAACTCTGTTCTCAATTAAATTGGATAGATTATATGAGAATGACCTTTGCTACACATTATTTGAATACATAAAGCTACATTTTACTTGAAGTAAAATGAGCTTGAATAAGTGTTAGTAATCAGAGGAATGAATTTGTGATAAAAGACCAATGAGAGGGAGGGATATGGAGATTGTGAGGTGAGGAGCATATCGTTTTATCACCAGAGTCAAAAGCATAGTGAGAGAGAGAGCTCATTCATCGTCACAGAGGGAAAGTAATACATGTTTTCTGCTTTAAAGGAGAAGCTAAAGCAAGAGGGATGGGTACGAGAGAGAGTGAAAGAGAGACGTCCCCTTCCCCGCTTTAAAGCAAACAATCCATTAAGTGGAGGGCAGAGCAGGGATCAGTGCTCTAGGGCCTGGTGTAATCCATGGTAAAACACGATGAAGGAGTAGGGTTTAAAAGCCTGCACAGGCTGCTGCGGAGAGAGGGAGATGTCACTTCCTTTAAAAGCGTAAGAGCACAATCTCACCGGTATAAATGCCACGTTTGCATCTGCCGAAGGGGACAGGGAAGGGAAGGGAGGGGCAGGGAGAAGGAAGGGGAGAGAGGGGGGAAGAGGGTGGTCTCGTCTTCCTTTCCTTCACAGCTTTTCATTGTCATTCATTATCACTCACAAACAGGTACAGACCTCCTAGACTGGCCTCATATACTGGCGTCCTGTTGTGTTATTGATCCCTATTGATTTCTTCAACCGGCTAATGGGGGGGGTCATGGAGAGTACAGCTAGAATAAACTCACAAAGCATAGACATACTGTATGTCAACAAGGTCCTTGCAATATTGTACTGTTCCTAGTATAAGGTGATAAGGGGAGGAGTGGGGTCGGGTGGAATGAGAGGATGAGGGGGTATGAGAGAGGACGAGAAAGGGGGAAAGGAGAAGGGAAAGGGTGAGTCGGGAGGAGAGGAGAGGGAAAAGAAGAGAGGATGTCGGTAGGAGAAGGGAGGAAAGAAGAGAGAAGGGTTGAGTCGGTAGGGGAAAGGAGAAGGGAGGAGAGATGAGGAGGGGCAGGAGAGAGATGAGGCACTTTAACAGTCTCCCCGCGCCCTCCTTTAAAGAGCTGATCTTGTAACCCTTTCAGAACGGTTTCACACTCTGCTCGTGTTCTTCAGAATAGCACCTCTCAGAAGACTGAAGACCTATTACATGAGCAGCACAGTATAATGTAGTGTGCATGCTTAGTGTAGTGGGCCTGCTCTGATATGTCTCATATCTCGCAAAGGCTAATGGGATAGCTCGAAAGTAGCCCGGCTACAATGGGCTGCCATGACATTCGAAAATATTACCTAGGTGACATTGTCTAATGAACCCAATTACACCTTCAAATAGTACAAATTAATATAACCTAAAACAATAACATCTGTAATTGATTGTGATTTTTTTTTTGCTGAAGAAGTCTTAGTTGCTCAATTTGACACCAAGCTAAGAAGTTTGATTCTTGACGGAGCAGTATTTCTGGAGTTTAATTAACCTCTTGAAGCTATTATTATTTTTGGAAAAATAATGTTCCCAAAGTAAACTGCCTATTTCTCAGGACCATATGCTGGAATATGCATATAATTGGCAGCTTAGGATAGAAAACACTCTAAAGTTTCCAAAGCTGTAAAAAATATTGTCTGTGAGTATAACAGAACTGATATTGCAGGCAAAATCCTGAGAAAAGTCCAATCAGGAAGTGACTCTTATTTTGAAACCCCTGTCTTTCTATGCATCCCTATTGCCCATTGAAAGGGATATCAACCAGATTCCTTTTCTGTGGCTTCCCTAAGGTGTCTACAGCCTTTAGACGTAGTTTCAGGCCTTTATTTTGAAGAATGAGCGTAAACGTCCACATTGCATAAGTGGTCAGTTGTTGGCTCTCAGTGTGATTTCTGCGCTAAACGGAGAGGTAGCCATTTTTCCTCCCGGTCCTAGTGAAAAGCCAACTGTCCCGGTTGATATATGATCGAATAGATATTTGAAAAACACCTTGAGGATTGATTATAAAAAACGTTTGCCATGTTTCTGTCGATATTATGGATATAATTTGGAATTTTTGTCTGTGTTGTCGTGACCGCTATTTCCGGTTGATTCCTAGGCATAACGCATCAAACTAACGGAGGTATTTGGATATAAAAAATATCTTTATGGAACAAAAGGAACATTTGCTGTCTAACTAGGAGTCTCGTGAGTGAAAACATCCGAAGCTCATCAAAGGTAAACGATTAATTTGATTGCTTTTCTGATTTACCTGCCGCTAGGTGTACATAATGTTTGCTGGTATATCAATAAACTTACACAAACGCTTGTATTGTTTTCGCTGTAAAGCATAATTTCAAAATCTGAGAAGACAGGGTGATTAACAAAAGGCTAAGCTGTGTTTCGCTATATTTCACTTATGATTTCATGAATATGAATATTTTCTAGTAAGATTATTTTACCGTTGCGCTATGCTATTTAACGTAGTTGATGACAATTATCCCAGATCCGTGGGGGAGGTGGGTGGTTCCAAGAGGTTAACAATGTGCACGACAACAAGCTAGCTTAAATTTGACCATCAGTTGGCTAACGTATCTCTAAGCCAGTCACTGAAAGGAATAGGAAGCTAACCTCTTGCACACACTCAAGGCTGAACACCAAACGTTTCCTCCATATGCTAGATACATTTAGAAACATTATTTTACCACCATGAATGAGTTATAAAGAAGCAGCTAGCGTTGCCTCTTCTGCCACGAGTCATAGCCTCCCGTCAGTTCAGCTGCTGCTGCGCTCAGCTGACCCCAACGTTAGTAGCAACTGTGGAGAAACATTCTGATCTATGGACTGTTCTCTGACAACAGTCCCCCTTCATTTTGGAGCAGCATGTCTACAACTTCAGGGCAAGCTAAGCAAGCTGTTTATTTGTCAGTAAAAGGTAGAACTAGCTAGCTATGTTAGTAAGCAAGATACAACATGTTGGCTAAGCAGCTGATCAAGTCATGGCGACCGACGTGGTTTCACATAATTTTAGCAGGACCTACCCGCTGGCATCGCGTAGGAGTGACCTGGATGGAAAATTCTTGAGGATAACAGTGGACGATATTGCCACTCCAATTTGCCATATCTTCAATTTAAGGCTACTAGAAAGTGTGTGCCCTCAGGCTGGAGGGAAGCAAAAGTCATTCCGCTACCCAAGAATAGTAAATCCTCCTTTACAGCCTCAAATAGCCAATAAATCAGCCTGTTACCAACCCTTAGTAAACTTCTGGGAAAAATGGTGTTTGAACAGATACAATGCAATTTTACAAACAAATAATTGACAACAGACTTTCAGCATGCTTATAGGGAAGGACATTCAACAAGCCCAGCACTCACAGAAATGACTGATGATTGGATGAGAGAAATTTATGAAAAAAAGATTGTGGGGGCTGTTTTTGTTAGACTTCAGTGCGGCTTTTGACATTATCAATTTTAATTTTAATTTTTTAAATTTCAACTTTATTTTACTAGGCAAGTCAGTTAAGAACAAATTCTTATTTTCAATGACGGCCTAGGAACAGTGGATTAATTGCCTGTTCAGGGGCAGAACAACAGATTTGTATCTTGTCAGCTTGGGGATTTGAACTTGCAACCTTTTGGTTACTAGTCCTACGCTGTAACCACTAGGCTACCCTCAATCATAGCCTGCTGCTGTAAAAATGTATGTGTTATGGCTTTACATCCCCTGCTATATTGATGATAAAGAGTTATCTGTCTAACAGAACACATAGGGGGTTCTTTAATGGAAGCCTCTCCAACATAATGAAATCAGGAATTCCCCAGGGCGGCTGTTTAGGCCCCTTACTATTTTCAATCTTTACTAACAACAAGTGACTGGCTTTGAGTAAAGCCAGTGTGTCTATGTATGCGGATGACTCAACACTATACACATCAGCTACTATAGCGAATGAAATAACTGCATCACTTATTAACAAAGAGCTGCAGTTAGTTTCGGAATGGATTAAGTTACTCCTAAATATTTCTAAAACTAAAAGCATTGTATTTGAGACAAATCATTCAATAAACCCTAAACCTCAACTAACTCTTGTAAATAGTCTTGTGAATAATATAGAAATTGAGCAAGTTGAGATGACTAAACTGCTTGGAGTAACCCTGGATTGTAAACTGTCATGGTCAAAACATATTGATACAACAGTAGCTAAAATGGGGAGAAGTCTGTCTATAATAAAGCACTGCTCTGCCATCTTAACACTATCAACAAGGCAGGTCCTACAGGCCCTAGTTATGCACCTGGACTACTGTTCAGTATTGTGGTCAGGTGCCACAAAGAGGGACTTAGGACAATTACAATTGGCGCAGAACAGGGCAGCACGGCTGGCCCTTAAAAGTACACAGGGAGCTAACATTAATGATATGAATGTCAATCTCTCATGACTCTAGGTGGAGGAGAAATTGACTTCATCACTGTTGACAAGCTGAATGTCCTGAACTGTCTGTTTAAACTACAAGCACACAGTTCGGCCATGCATACCCCACAAGACATGCCACCAGGGGTCTCTTCACAAGTCCAGAACAGACTATGGGAGGCGCACAGTACTACATAAAGCCATGACTACATAGAACACTATGCCACATCAGGTAACTGATGCAAGCACTAGAATCTAAAAAGAATACACCTTATGGAACAGCAGCTAGCCTTTGCAGCTGCTAATGGGGATCCCTCATAAATACAAATACAAAATGCTGAGCACAGATGTCTATTCAACCTCTATTCCACATCATTTAATTAAAATGACAACCAGTGTGTGCCCAGTGGGTTTTTGCAAGTTGAATTGTAAAGTACTAAATCACTGTCACGACGTGTGTGTACAAGTGCGCTGAGAGCCGGGAAGCAGGTTCAGGGAGTGAGTGTTTTAATAAATAAATTGAACTAAATACCAAACAAGAAATACAAACAACGCACAAACATGACAGTGGAACAGAAACAATAAAGCCTGGGGAAGGAACCAAAGGGAGTGACATATATAGGGAAGGTAATCAGGGAAGTGAGTCCAGGTGAGTCTGATGACACGCACGTGCGTGTAACGATGGTGACAGGTGTGCGCCATAAAGGGCAGCCTGGTGACCTAGAGGCCAGAGAGGGAGCACACGTGACAGTACCCCCTCCCCAATGATCGGGTCCAGCCGCAGGACGCTGACCAAAATGAGGATCCCGGGGATCAGGAGCGGACCGGACACCTCTGCAGAGGCGCGGGAAACCTGTCAATCCGGCTGAGACGCAGGAGCATGGCGACCTAGAGCGCCGGAGAGAGAGCAAACCTGACAGTACCCCCTCCCCGGCGCATTCGGCTCCAGCCACAGGACGCCAACCCAAGGGACGATCCCAAGGATCAGGAGTGGACCGGTCACCCCTGCTGATGCTAGGGAACCTGTCGCCGGCTGGGACGCGGGATCCCAACAGACCGGCTAAGGCAGGAGAGCCTGGAGATCCGGCTGAGGCATGAGAGCCTGATGAGCCGGTGGTCACAGCGGAGTCTGGCGATCTGGCTGGGGCATGAGAGCCTGATGAGCCAGTGGTCGCAGGGGAGCCTGGCGATCTGGCTGGGGCATGAGAGCCTGATGAGCCGGTGGTCGCAGCGGAGCCTGGCGATCTGGCTGGGGCATGAGAGCGTGATGAGCCGGTGGTCGCAGCGGAGCCTGGCGATCTGGCTGGGGCATGATAGGGCTGTCGCGGCTCCCGGACCCGACGTCATTCCACCTGACACCAAAAAAAAAAAAAACGCTCCCTGATGCTTCTCTGAGGTGAGATGTTATTCTGTAACGAGTGCGGTGAGAGTCGGAAAGCAAGTTTAGGGAGCGAGTGTTTTAATAAATAAATGCAACTAAATACCAAACAAGAAACACAAACAACGCACAGACATGACACTGGAACAGAAACATTAACGCCTGGGGAAGGAACCAAAGGGAGTGACAGATACAGTTGCAGTCAGAAGTTTACATACACTTAGGTTGGAGTCATTAAGACTTGTTTTTCAACCACTCCACAAACTTCTTGTTAACAAACTATAGTTTTGGCAAGTCGGTTAGGACATCTACTTTGTGCATGACACAAGTAATTTTTCCAACAATTGTTTTACAGACAGATTATTTCACTTATAATTCACTGTATCACAATTCCAGTGGGTCAGAAGATTGCATACAATAAGATGACTGTGCATTTGAACAGCTTGGAAAATTCCAGAAAATGATGTCATGGCATCCTTTAGAAGCTAATTGAAGTTAATTGACATCATTTGAGTCAATTGGAGGTGTACCTGTGGATGTATTTCAAGGCCTACCTTCAAACTCAGTGCCTCTTTGCTTGACTTTATGGGAAAATCAAAAGAAATCAGCCAAGATCTCAGAAAAAAATTGTAGACCTCCACAAGTCAATCCCCCTGAGACAACTGTCAACTGTCAATCTCACTGAGACAGACTCTCTCTCTTTGGGGTAATCTCTCCTCTCCACCTCATCCTTCCTGTGTTTTTGAGTTTTGTATTTTAGCATGCCTGGACTGCCAAGTGGGTGGGGTTTGCACTTTGGGGAATTTCTATTGGTTCCATTGCAACAGGCAAGCTCAATGAAGCACAGCTAAAGAATTTGAAATGATTGGAACCCAGGTCTGCCATTCACAGCATCGTGATTAAAATAATGCTCTATCTTCTCACCTATATACATGTGACCAGTGACCCATAACCCCATATGAGAATACCCCTAATGTACAAAACAAGTGAAAACCTGCCTTGACAGGCAATACAAAAAATACAAAATATGTTTTCTTGTCACATACACCGGATAGGTGCAGTGAAATGTGTTTATTTACAGGGTCAGCCATAGTAGTACGACGGGTTAAGTGCCTTGCTCCAGGATTTTGAAAAATTCACCTGAATTGCTCAGGTATTCGAACAGCGACAATATTTAACACAACACATTAAATGAGCACATAAGAAGGCCAAAATGGCTCCTACAGTGTCAATCCCGATATATGAATGCAATGGGGTTTTCTGCAGTCATGATATGTCCTTCTGGTGAACCCATGATGAGGGGAAATGCTCTGTGACCTGGATATAGATGCCCTGCATCCATCCATCCACACTACTCAGCAGGGTCATGGTGTTTGTGTTCATACACGCGCGCACACACACACACACACACACTTCCACCAGTGGAGGCTGTAGAGAGGAACCATTAGGAAGGAGGAAGGGCTCATTGAAATGGATAGAATGGAATTGATGGAATGGAGTAAAGCGCGGTTGCCATATGTGGGATGTGCTTGATGCCATTCAATTGATTCCATTCCAGCCATTACAATGAGCCCATCCTCCCATAGCTCCTCCCACCGGCCTCCTCTGGAATACACATATACACACACACTAGAACTACAGTACAGAACTACAGTACAGCTCGGGGCAGGCTGCCTTTCTGGTTATAGTGACACCCAACAGATTGACAGAACAGCCTTCCAAGCATATCAACTTCAACATCATATCACAAAAGGGAACAAGAGAGGCGAAGAGAGAGAGAAAGAGAGAGAGCGAATAGGAGAGAAAAAAAATGTAACTCTCTTGTACAAAAGAGCACAGGACCAGCTTAAGCAACGTCATATCGGCATTACACAACAGTTAGTGAGGTAGCTGGGTTTGGAGAGAAGCCGAGCGTTGAAATGAGATAGAAGACTAGTTTACGCTACAGTCCAGACTGGATTTAATTAATTTAATTTCTGTCTTTTACTCCTGACTGCACAATGAATGACTCCCCCTGCTGGGACAATAAAGTTTGAATTGGAAAATTTGGGCCTGGTTACAGGTTAACATTACTGGTGTTACTGTTCTGCTGTCTGCTACTGTACCTCACCCTCTCCTCCTTGGCACAGAGAGGCTGGAGTGTGTGTGTGTGTATTTGGTGCAGGTTGCCCATCGATCTGTAAGAAGATTGGCAGATGAGTCACTGGGCCATCGTCCTTCAACTATGTTACATCGTGCCTGCCACTCAGCTGGGGGGGCCAGGGACTGACATGTCATAGAGAGGCCATGGTCACCCGTCATTTCAGAGAAATGTCTCTCTTACCTTCCTGTTCACCCCCTGATCTTTGACTTCACTGCCCTAGCCCCATTATTATCTCTCACACACACTCATGTCCTTTCCCGCTCTCTGTTTTCCCCCTCTCTCTCTCTCTGGGGCTCACCCCTGCCTCTTTCGTCCATTATATTGCACTCTTCATTTACTCCTTCAATTCTTCATTAACCCAGCGCCATCGGCAATTCTCAGTTGCTCTTTAAATCTGTTTCGCCGCAGCTATTATCTTATTTCACTCATTATTGCCCTCTCTCTCTGTCTCTGTCGCTCTGTCGCTCACTCTTTTCCTCCCTCCTGGGCGCTCCAGCTAAGGCAGAGAAAAGAGGAGAAGAACGAAAGAGGAAAGGAGTGGAGAGGGAAGGACAGGAAAGTAACAGAAAGAGGAAAGGAAAAGGAAGGGGAGGAAAGAAAATGAAAGGAGAAGACTCTTCACAGGGACTTCATGGATGAGGGAGCATGACCCATCATATGAGATGTTTATCCTGATGAGGGAGCATGACCCATCATATGAGATGTCTATCCTGATGAGGGAGCAGGACCCATCATATGAGATGTCTATCCTGATGAGAGAGCAGGACCCATCATATGAGATGTTTATCCTGATGAGGGAGCATGACCCATCATATGAGATGTCTATCCTGATGAGGGAGCATGACCCATCATATGAGATGTTTATCCTGATGAGGGAGCAGGACCCATCATATGAGATGTTTATCCTGATGAGGGAGCAGGACCCATCATATGAGATGTCTATCCTGATGAGGGAGCAGGACCCATCATATGAGATGTCTATCCTGATGAGGGAGCATGACCCATCATATGAGATGTTTATCCTGATGAGGGAGCATGACCCATCATATGAGATGTCTATCCTGATGAGGGAGCAGGACCCATCATATGAGATGTCTATCCTGATGAGGGAGCAGGACCCATCATATGAGATGTCTATCCTGTTGAGGGAGCAGGACCCATCATATGAGATGTCTATCCTGATGAGGGAGCAGGACCCATCATATGAGATGTCTATCCTGATGAGGGAGCAGGACCCATCATATGAGATGTCTATCCTGATGAGGGAGCAGGACCCATCATATGAGATGTCTATCCTGATGAGAGAGCATGACCCATCATATGAGATGTCTATCCTGATGAGGGAGCAGGACCCATCATATGAGATGTCTATCCTGATGAGGGAGCAGGACCCATCATATGAGATGTCTATCCTGTTGAGGGAGCAGGACCCATCATATGAGATGTCTATCCTGATGAGAGAGCAGGACCCATCATATGAGATGTCTATCCTGATGAGAGAGCAGGACCCATCATATGAGATGTCTATCCTGTTGAAGGAGCAGGACCCATCATATGAGATGTCTATCCTGATGAGAGAGCATGAACCATCATATGAGATGTTTATCCTGATGAGGGAGCAGGACACAAAATATTAGATGTTTATCTTGATGAGGGAGCAGGACCCAACATATTAGATGTTTATCTTGATGAGGGAGCAGGACCCAACATATGAGATGTTTATTCTGATGAAGGAGAATGAACTAGCAGATGAGATGTTTATCCTGATGAGGGAGCAGGACCCAACAGGTGAGATGTTTATCCTGATGACGGAGCAGGACCCAACAGGTGAGATGTTTATCCTGATGACGGAGCAGGACCCAACAGGTGAGATGTTTATCCTGATGACGGAGCAGGACCCAACAGGTGAGATGTTTATCCTGATGAGGGAGCAGGACCCAACAGGTGAGATGTTTATCCTGATGACGGAGCAGGACCCAACAGGTGAGATGTTTATCCTGATGACGGAGCAGGACCCAACAGGTGAGATGTTTATCCTGATGACGGAGCAGGACCCAACAGGTGAGATGTTTATCCTGATGAGGGAGCAGGACCCAACAGGTGAGATGTTTATCCTGATGACGGAGCAGGACCCAACAGGTGAGATGTTTATCCTGATGAGGGAGCAGGACCCAACAGATGAGATGCTTATCCTGTGAGGACCGAGAGAGACGACGGCGTGCATCAGAGGCATCTTATAGTAGGATCCCAGCATGGGGCCTTCGCTTTTCTTTTCTACACTCTTAGAAAAAAAGAGTTCCAAACGGTTCTTCAGCGGTCCTCATTAGACAGAACCCTTTTTTGGTTCCAGGTAGAACCCTTTTTGGTTCCAGGTAGAACCCTTTTGGATTCCATGTCGAACCCTCTATTGAACGGGTTCTGCAACCAAAAAGGGTTCTTCAAAGGGTTCTCCTATGGGGACAGCCGAAGAACCCTTTAAGGTTCTAGATAGTACTTTTTTTCTTTCTAAGAGTGTATAGTGACTCACACTGTATACTATACACACCACTCACTGAGACAGAGTAAAACAAATACAGTGCACATCATTTGGAAGAGACATTTGATCATCAACGGTCCAAAATATTTCATTTTTGACAGTTAATACATTATATTCATTGTCTTCAGCTCCTCTAACTAATGTAATGTTCAGCACTCAAGCGCTGAAAGCCTACAATGAAACAGCCAGCCCATTGCATCGCATCACACATTCCCATATCTCAGTTCGCGGTCCTTGTCTCACTGGCACTGTGTTGGATAGTACCCACCGGGTGACATAGACAGAAACAGCGTCCACCCCTCTCTCCCCTATCTCACTGCCCCTCCCTGCTATTCTCTCCCATGTGCTCCCCCCCCACCCCTCCCTCCCCCTTCACCCCCCTTGCCCCATGTCTCACCCTCTTCGTACAGTGACAGTGCGTGCGTGGAGGCTGAGGGAGGTCGTGGTACGGTCACTGCTTAAAGCCCGGCCACATTGTGACTCCGAGCTGCAGAATGTGCCAGGATGCATTAACACACATGCTGCCTGGCTGAGCAGAGAGAGAGAGAGGGAGATAAAGAGAGAGATAGAGGGGGGGTGGGTAGAGAGAGAGAGAGAGAGAGAAGGATTAGAGATAGCGAGAGCAATAGAGAGAGAGAGAGAGAGAGAGAGAGAGAGGAGAGAGAACAAGATAGAGAGAGAACAAGAGAGAGAGAACAAGAGAGAGAGAGAGAGAGAGAGAGAGAGAGAGAGAGAGAGAGAGAGAGAGAGAGAGAGAGAGAGAGAGAGGAGCGAGGGCATCAGCGCACTTACACTAACATAGCACAGAGGCCCCCAGGGCATGAGGTCCTCACGAGGTGGCTCATAAAATATGAAGGCGCTGTGAGGCCTATGAAGCGCTCTTCATCTTCTCCATCTCGCTCTCATATTCTCTCCCCTCTTTATCTCTTTCTCTCATTTTCTCTTTCCATCTCTCTCTCTCACTGTCATTCTCTCTCTCTCTCTTTTCCTCCCTGTCCTTTTTAGCTCTCACTCTCCACATCAGCACAAATACATCCTTAGGCTGGAGCCCATCTTTTCACAGCAGTCATATTTCCACACAGGCTTTGTGTCTTTCAAATGGACCAGCAGTGAGAGCATGAGTGCTTGGGGATGAGAAGGGTACTGAGTCTGTTTGTGTGTGATTAAACGTGTTTGCATGAACACGGACTGACTCAATAGTATTTGCTTTAATGTTGAGTTTGAATGACTAATTGGCCGATCTTCATTCAGTGATCTCACCCAAAGCTCAGAACTCCGCCTCTTAGGGACCAGACTGGTGATCGGATGAAAAGGGGGAGCCAATGGCAAAGCATCACAGCTGGCCACTGCGGGCTTCTCAAGCTTCGAGGTCATGAGCTCATTTTCACTCCTGCCTTAAGCAGGGTTGAACAGCTCTGATGGGCCTTTTGCTAAGCTGTAACTATAGCTCAGATCAGATTTAATGGTGCGACAGTGTTGGAGAAATCAACCTGCTGGGGTTATATAGATAGTCAGTGGAGGGAGGCTTTGAAACGTTTGTCATCCACACACATGCATACACACACACACACACACACACGTATACACACACACACCACTCAAGCAAGCATCTGATCCGTGTAGCCAAACAGAAATTGACATACTGTATGAAAGGGTCTCTGTCCAGAGACTTCTGCTAGGAGCAAACATGAGTCCACAACATCGCACACATACACACGCACAAACACACACACTGCACTAAGTGCTCCACACGACCCCCACCATGTGGCCAAGGACAGGCTAGGGAAGTCACTGAGGCAGGGATGCATTTGGCGGACAGACTCCAGGGTCAAGCTGGGAGCAAAACCATCTCCGGCCTGACCTTGAACCTGTACTGAACGACAGTCAATCCCATACACAGTAACTCTTGGAACCACACAACACACAGTAACCATAGAAATAGAATTTGGATTCTACCATTTAAATAGAATTCTAAGAACTCCTAGAACAGGTATCTATCGAATTCCATTTTTTATAGATCATACAGTATGGCTTCTCCTGACCAAGTATGAGATGCAGAGGCTGTCTTTCTTCTGAGTGGCTATCACTGGACAGGGGAACATACACGTGACAGGCCTACTTAAAACAAAAGTGAATTAGTAGAGCAATCAGTTTTCATGTGAAGGTACAGTATTGCCATGACACATACTTTGCAAAGTATTATCAGATTTAACCAAGGTCCATCTCTCCCGGGTGTAGGCAGAGTTCACTCGGTCAATAATCAATGATCAGACTAGGCAACCCTTCTGATGAGAGCACTGATCACACAGAAACATAGAGAGTATCACCACACACAAGCGCGCACGCACGCACGCACGATCACGCACACATGCATACACACCACAGGACATTGCTGGCACTTTAATTGGGGAGAATGGACTCTTGGTAATGACTGGAGCGCAATCAGAGGAATGGTATCAAATACATCAAACACATGGTTTACAGGTGTTTGATGCCATTCCATTTGCCCCGTTCCAGACATTATTATGAGCCGTTCTCCCCTCAGCAGCCTCCACTGATACACACACACACACACCACTGTCCTCTCCTGTCACATTCTCAGCCAGCCTGCTCTCACAGACTAGACGTAACATAGCTAATGAAAATCTGGGACACTTAGTGTTACGTTTGGTATGGTTACATAAGACAGAAGGCTACTAAAATGAAAGGAGGGGGGTTGGTTGGTTGGTTGGTTGGGGTGGATGGTAGGCATATAACGCAAATTTTTAGCCACCCAAAAGTTGCGTTTTTGAATATCATCATGGATAACTTTAGCATTAAGTTCATTAGCAACTTTGCAACCGCTTAATACCTTTTTAGCATGTTAGCTAACCCTTCACCTAACCCTAACCTTAAACCCTAACCCTAATCCCTAGCCTGGCTAACATTAGCCACCAAGCTAAAGTTGCCCACAACAAATTAGAATTCATAATATGAAATAGATGATGGACCATACCAAACATAACGGACCATACTCATTTGGGTGTCCCAAATTTTAGCTTACTATGTTACGTCTACCCCTGAGTCCAGGTTGTTTCAGCGAGGCAGGCCTCCAATACTGGTTCCATACAGAATCGACCGATTTCATAGTTACTTTGCTCTGAAACCTCAGACCCATACACGACAACACATTCTCCAGCCAATGCATTGTCAATGCCTCTTCCCAGGGCTTTGGCTTGAACTATAGGAATCCCATTGGTTCTATGGAAGTATCCATTTCCCAGTATCATGCCAGGAGACACTCCATCTTACCTCATGAAGGCAAAAGGGGGATTTTTTATTTATTACCTTTATTTAACTAGGCAAGTCAGTTAAGAACAAATTCTTATTGAAAATGATGGCCTACCCTAGACAATGCTGGGCCAATTGCGCACAGCGCTATGGGACTCTAACCACAGTCAGACGTGATTCAGCCTGGATTTGAACCAGGGACTGTAGTGACTGCAGTGCCTTACACTGCTGCACCACTCAGGCCTCTGGTTAGATTGGATTGACCTGGATGTTGTTATTTGGGCTAGTAATTAGACAAATTCCATGTGGGCCAATGTGCCAGATTTGTGTATCATGTCATGGCATAGCCTACTGTAGGCTTATCATAGACATTAAAGGGAAAAAACAGAGGCCTCTATTGAAACGATTTACCACATTGATATGAAGGTCGGTGTTGAAATGATGACCACTTTAATGGGGAAAATTCTTTATGATGTAAGACTATGTATGTTACTGATAATATACAGTGTATATATATATATACATATATATTAAGTATGCTAGAACTTCCTTTGCTGTGAACTGGGCTATTTGTTTAATTCAACACATTTCATAGCCGTTACAAAACAAAGCCCAGTCGTCTGTAGGCTACGTGAGTGAGGAACAATAACAGAAGCAATTAGGATCAGGCCCGGATTCCTTCTACCGGAGGGGTTTCTTGGCCACTCCTCTACACACACACACACACACACACACACACACACACACACACACACACACACACACACACACACACACACACACACAAATTGACATAATTTATTTGCCTTCCACACTAGACTGCGATAATGAGCCATGGGCTATAACTCGAAAGTATTTCTATATTCTTGGACTGAAACATTAACAATGCGCATGTTTTCAATTAATTCTCTTTTACAAGGACAACTTCTGAATTCTGGAAAGATAAAGTAAGTGTTCGAATCAAATGGATTCTAAATAGGAAAGTTTCTGTCTGTCATGCATCGTTCTGTTGCAATGTTCTGTTTTGGGTTGTTGAGTAATATAAATACAATTAATTGTATTTTTGTTGAGTTGTTGTGCTTAAAAACAGTGGAACAATATGAAGAATAACCATAGCAACCATGGAACATATAAACAACCGCGGAAAGTTATCGACCTAAAGATGGCTACTATGTGGTCAAATTGTATCCGGATTTGCTAGACTACTTTGTAGCTATACATTTAGCCCGTTGAAACACTGTAACATTGTAGCCAAGCCTTCGTGCCTGTAATTTATCAGAAGTTATAGCGCAACTTGAAGTAGCCTAGCCTAGTGGTTGCGCACCGCCCAAGAGCAAGGAGTCGCCTTAATGCTGGCAGACGTTTAGGCTAACCAGAGCCTGGGTTTACTAGTTTATTTCCAACTATCGAACTATAATTTGAAAAACTAAAGACGAACTTTTTAAAATTCCTATTCTCAACCTGTTCCTGGACTGATTGTTGTTATTGAGTGACTGGATAATGTGCTCCTCCAGTAAGCCCAGGGTAGGTGGTGGGGTGGTGCTGGTGCGGCGGTTGGTGAAGGCTCCGCCGGACAGCGACATGTTCCAGGCGGCCACCTCGGGGGACCGTGACTGGCTGCGACTCAGCCTGAAGCGGGCGCTGTCCCCAACGCAGCTCGACAAACAGGTGAATCAAGCACTGTGTTGGCGGCTTGACTCGATGTCAATTCAATAACCCCATCTCTTGAAGTGCTGGTCATTTGTTTATATTTATGCATTCCAACATGTTATCTGTGGCTGTACTGACCTGCTGAGTGTCTGTGTCTGTCTGAGCGGGTGTCCATCCGTCTGCCCTTTTGTGCCTGTCTGAGTGCACAGTGCTCGCCTGCATACCTATATGTACACACACACTAGGGTCTGACGGTGCTCCACGTGGCCAGCCTACACGGGCAGTTGGAGTGTATGAAGCTGCTGTTGGCATCCCAAGTGGTGGACATAAACGCCAGCTGCCCCCTGGGCCGCAGACCCATCCACATGGTCCTCACTGCCAAGAGCAGACCCCACTCCCATGCCTGCCTCACCTACCTACTGGAGCATGGAGCCCTGCCAAACGTGTAACGACATCATCTCTTGCTCTGACAACATTATCCCAATGCCTATAATGAGCGTTACCTTTATAATGACGATGATGGAGACAATGACAGTGAAGATGAAGAAGGTGGTAATGATGTACTTTAAGAGAGTCGTGTATTGGTTCATTTCCAGAGCCACTGACACAGGGTTGACGCCCCTCCACCTGGCTGCCACCGAGGGCCTGTGGGAGTGTACCAAGACTCTAGTGCAGGCGGGGGCAGACACTGGTGCACGAGACAACCGAGGACACACACCTCTGGAACTGGCACGCATCTGGTGCCACAGAAGGATCGCCAGGTGTGTGTGTGTGTGTGAGAGAGAGCGAGAGAGAAAGAAAGACAGAAATAGAGGTATAGAGAAAGAGATGTGTGTGTGTGTGTGTTTGTTTGACAGGTTTGGTGTAGTAGTAGGGGTAACAAGTTGTGTACTTACCAGTTAATACAGCCATGTCAGAGAGATATTCATAGATCAGCTAAGGGGCGAGTGGAGCCTAGGAGTGGCGACACCTATCAGATGACAATGAGTTTACTCTGCTTATTTCTTAACAGAAGTGACACTTTACTTGACTGTATGTGTGATTGATTGTGGCCAGGTTTCTGAAGGACTCTATGTGGCAGAACGAGAAGAAAAGAGAGATGGAGAGGCGCAAGGCGCTGCAGAACCTTCGGCAGGACCTGTTCAACATGCACAGGAGGGCTGAGAACATGGAGAAGGTTTGTCTACTCTACTCTGTGGAAAAACACTGCAGTTATTATTACTGTTAACATTTTACTGATAGGAAGTTACTCATGAGTTACATAGATCTAACACTGTCATCAATGTTAAAATGTCCAAACGCTTGAATTTAATCAAAAGGGAATCATTACTTTTTTCCTAACGATTGTTACCTAGTTCTCCTCCGTGTCCATTTTTCTATGGTGACCTCCCTCAGGTGGGGAGACAGACGTTGATGGAAGAGAAGGTCACAGCGTGGGCCGATAAGAAAGGCCTTCCCCTCCTCTGGGCCCAGCCTATGGCCACATGGAACCAGGCTCACGCCCACTGCCTCTCCCCAGACCAGAGGCCACAAAGCCAGAGGACCATGGTCTGCCACAGGCAGCATCCAGGGGCCCCTCCTCGGGAGGCCTGGAACATCTCCCCCAACCCCTCCAAACCCCCGCCAGCTTCTGTCTCCCGGCCCCAGGGGGTGCGTCTGAGCAGCCAGCCTGAGAGGTCCCCTCCAGAGCCCGACCTGAGGCGCAGCATAACTCTCTGCAGGGCCCGTGGGGATGGACGTCCCCAGTACACTGCCAAGTGGGACGGGTCCCCCCAGTCGGTCCCCAACCTGCCCTGGGATGTCCTTCAGAGGGGGCTGTTCTCTGCTGCCTTCCCATCAAGGATTGCCTCACCCAACCACTTCCAGCCCAACCATGTGCTGGATCTGCCGCGCCTCGGCTGCTCCCCAGGACCCAACACCTCTCCCTGGACAGAGGTGGCCATGCACCTGGCTGAGGAGCTGGAGCCTGGCCACTACTGACTGGATGGAGAGGTAGAAGTTGCCCCTAACCAATGATCCAGAGTCAGATTTATTTCATCCCTCTCTGTGTTAAAGTTAGAATGGCAGGTAGGGCAATCTGATCCTAGATCTGTGGTTGGGGGCAACTTCTACTTTAAGGAATGGTGGAGATCCACTTTCTCCCAGTCTTAATCTACTGTAATGGAGAGACACTGTACTGACTCTACTGTCACCAAGCATCACAGGTGATTGGACAGTGGTGTTCTGCAAAACATATTTTGCATATCAGGAGTATTTTTATTATTAAAAGGTGTGATATTTGAGAAACATTACTGGTGTGTCATTAATACTGTATATTCTTGTCCAATAAAAATGGTCAGAGATTATGAAAGGTGTACAAGGATCGTTTGGCAATGTCAGAGCTAACTCCCGAAAATGGTTACAAATGGGTATTGTAATTAGTATATGACTATCTATGTATGTTGTTGAATACAGGAGAAATAAGGACTACCCTGTAACTTTCCACCCTGGGCTTGCTGTCCCAATTAAGTGCTTTCGTGTCATTATAGGGCTCCCCCATCCCAATGTCAAACTGGCTATGCATACATAAGTGGAACAACAGCTGAGTTCACCAGTCTCCAGCTACTTCTCTGTGGTTGGAGCCGCTCGGTCTCCTGCGCAAAGGTAAGGGAGGGGTGACACAGGGCTGAGACCACAGTAACCTGGGTCACTTGTCACAAACGGGGGCCTGCTGTCTTGATGACACTCCCTCAGGGTCTAGTCTGGGTCTGCAGGTGAGAGCTTGTCAAAATAAGGTAGGGGGTGGAGGTGGGAGTTGTGGTTTTGTCCGCTTACTTTGTCATCATAACGCTCACACTTCCTGAGAATCACTTCACACCCCAGCAATGACCTCTGCTCAACCTTTCGCCCCCTCCCCCCCGAAATGCTGCTAGCCCCAGAACATACACGTATAGTGAAAGCACACAATCAATATAGAGTACTTTGCAAAAGCAGGGTCATGTTCAGTTCAGTAGTGGGAGATCAATTTTTTGGAATGGAGAAATTACTAAACACAAGTCCAATAACAACGCTTATTTTCTATTAGAAGTGTTTAAAC